>NC_039359.1:73025291-73325291 GCF_003573695.1 Papaver somniferum | reverse complement strand
TAAGGATTAGCTCAGTTTCAGAATCAGTCAGATAAGAAAATCCTAAGTTTAGAGGAATCTCTCGCCTTGTTAACTCAGCAAACTGCAAAATTTCAGTTATCCGTAGAACAGAGTCTACAAGCTAGTAACAGGATAGGACAAGAAAATATTCAGGCTATTTCCGTATTAAAAACCCAGGTTGGTATGATAAGTTATTCTTTGAGAGAAAAAGGTAAGTTTCCTAGTCAAACACAACCCAACCCTAGAGGAGTTCATGAATTAGGTGCAAAACCATCGAATCAATTGAATGTTTTTAGAACCCTCAGAAGTGGTAGAGTTGTAGACAATAAGGTAACCATGCCCGATAGTGAACATACTGTAGTTCACCCCTCAGGATCTCACCTCTCAGGACCAGTAGCTGAAGAGACTGATAAAGTTTCTGATGATGTGAATTCGGTTCCTAAAAGGTCTGATTTTAGGCCTAGAGCCCCATTTCCTCAGCTATTAGTACCAACAAAGAAGGAATCGAACTTTAATGACATAGTGGAGGTTTTTAAGCAAGTTACCATAAACCTCCCTTATGAGATGCAATTAGGAAAATTCCTTCTTATGCCAAGTTCCTTAAGGATATGTGTACGTGAAAGCGAAAACTTAGCGTCCATAAGAAATCCTTTTTAGCTAGTCACGTAAGTTCAATCATTCAGAACACCACAACTCCAAAGTACAAAGACCCAGGTTCTCCTACCATTGCTTGCACAATAGGTAACTTCCGGGTAGAAAAAGCTTTACTTGACTTAGGACCCAGTGTGAACTTACTGCCATTCCATGTATACTTACATCTAGGACTTGGTGAAATGAAACCTACTCAGATGACACAGCAGTTAGCTGATAGTTCTGTTAAAATCCCTCGAGGTGTTATCGAGGATGTTCTTATTGAGGTCGACAAGTTTATTTATCAGGTGGATTTCGTGGTCCTTGATACCCAACCTGTCCCTGACCCAGAGAACCAGATACCTGTGATTTTAGGTCGTCCATTTTTAGCTACGTCTAATGCGATCATTAACTATCGAAATGGTGTGATGAGTTTATCTTTTGGTAATATGACTATGGAGATGAACATTTTTAATGTCAGTAAGCAACCTCATGAGCTAGATGACACATGTGTTGAGGAGGTGAACATGATAGAAGCCTTAGTTCAGGAGTCATTACCAAACATCTTGTCTGAAGACCCATTAGAAAGTTGTCTATCCCATTTTGGTTTAGATTTTGACGACGATAGCACTATTGAACAGGTGAATGCTCTATTAGATTCTACCCCTGTGTTAGACACTGATAGATGGAAAGCTAGGTTCGAACCGTTACCAGTTTCTGAGACTACCCTAATTCCTTCTTTAGAAGAGCCCCCAAAGTTGGACCTTAAACCACTACCCGATACTCTAAAGTATGTGTTTTTAGGCCCATCTGAGACTTTACCTGTGATTGTAGCTTCCGATTTGGATAGTGATCAGGAAAGTAGGCTAGTAAATGTACTTCAAGACAATAAGGAAGCTTTAGGGTGGACTATAGCAGACATTAAGGGTATAAGTCCTACTGTGTGTATGCATCAGATTCATTTAGAGGAAGACTCCAAACCTTCTAGGGAGATGCAACGTCGACTGAACCCTAACATGAAAGAGGTAGTTCGAAAAGAGGTGCTTAAGTTGTTAGATGCGGGTATTATTTACCCAATTTCAGACAGTAAGTGGGTCAGCCCTGTTCAGGTTGTCCCCAAGAAATCAGGTATCACTGTAGTCCAGAATGATAATAATGAATTAATCCCAACCCGAGTGACCACGGGATGGCGTGTGTGTATTGACTATAGGAAATTGAACAAGGTCACAAGGAAGGATCACTTTCCCCTTCCTTTTATCGACCAAATGCTAGAGCGATTAGCTGGACATAGTCACTATTGCTTCTTAGATGGCTACTCCGGTTATAATCAGATCGTTATTGCCCCAGAAGACCAAGAGAAAACCACTTTTACTGTCCCTTTGGTACCTTTGCGTATAGACGCATGCCTTTCGGGCTATGTAATGCCCTGCAACTTTTCACGTTGTATGATGAGCATATTTTCTGATATGGTAGAACGGTTCTTAGAGGTCTTTATGGATGATTTTTCAGTGTTTGGTTCAATCTTTCGATGAGTGCTTGCATCATTTGACATTAGTGTGTGACTGGTTGTGTAAGGAAAAAAATTAGTGATGCTTAATTGGGAAAATGTTTCATGGTTAAATCAGGAATTGTGTTAGGGCACATCGTCTCTTCAAAGGGTTAGGTAGAGGAGACAAAGCCAAAGTTGACCTTATTAAGACTTTACAGGTCCCAAAAACCGTAAAAGATATTAGGTCATTCCTAGGGCATGCAGGTTTTTACCGTGCGATTCATTAAGGATTTTAGCTTGATTTCTCGACCTCTTTGCAATTTTGTTGCTAAAAGATGTTAAGTTTGTCTTTGATGATGCTTGTTTAGAGGTTTTGAGAAGCTTAAAACTTTACTCACTACTGCCCCGATAGTCCAGGCATCATAACTGGAACCTACCCTTGATTATTGTGTGATTCTTCAGATTATGCTATAGGCGTCGTTTAGGACAACGAGAAAACCAATTACTTCATGTGATTTATTATGCTAGCAAAACTTGAATGATGCCCAAATGAACTACACAACTACCGAGAAGGAACTTTTAGCCATCGTGTTTGCCTTGGATAAGAGGTCCTACCTATTAGGTTTCTAAGATCATAATCTATACAGATCATGCTGCTTTGAAATACCTTTTATAAGAAGGATACCAACCTAGATTGATTAGATGGATCCTATTGTTACAGGAATTTTCCCCAGACATTAGAGACAAAAGGGTTGGAAAATGTAGTAGCAGACCACTTGTCTAGGCTAGTTGTTAGTTCCCTAGTGATTCCCTTCCTATAAGGGATAGCTTTCCTGATGAACAATTGTTCTTGTTTCCCAATCACCTGGTATGCAAATATAGTGAATTATCTTGTTACTGGTCGAACCCTCAACATTGGGGTAAGCAAGATCGTTCTAGGTTTTTAGACGAGGTTAAGCATTTCTTTTGGGACGATCCTTATCTGTTTAAGTATTGTCCGGACCAGATTATTAGAGATGTGATCTGAGAGTGACCAGTCTATATTATCTCCTTTTGTCATGAACATGCATGTGGGGTCATTTTAGTGCTAAGAAGACTGTGCTAAGATTTTGCAGTGGATTTTACTGGCTTTCGTTGTTTAAAGATTCCATAGTCATTGTGTTTCTTGTGAGCGTTGCCAGAAGTTAGGAACCATTTCCCGTAGAAATATGAGCCTTTGAACCCTATTTTAGTGATTGAGGTCTTTGATGTGTGGGCATTGATTTTATGGGTCCATTTCTATTTCGTTTGGTTATCTTTACATACTTGTCGTGTAGACTATGTGTCTAAGTGGGTTGAGGCGGTTCCGTGTAAAACGAATGACCACAGGGTCGTAGTCCAGTTTTTGAAAGAGAATATACTTACACGTTTTGGTACGCCGCGAGCTATAATTAGTGATGGAGGTTCACACTTTTGTAATAGACCGTTTGCTCTTTAATGAAACAATACGGTATTACCCATAAAGTAGAAACCCCATATCACCCTCAGACTAGTGGTCAGGTAGAGGTTTCCAATAGGGAAATTAAACGTATTCTAGAGAAAACAGTTAATCCAAATAGGAAAGACTGGTCGTCGAGGCTTACTGATGCCTTATGGGCTTACCGTACTGCGTTTAAGGACACCCATTGAATGTCACCTTATCGTTTAGTGTTTGGAAGGCATGTCACCTTGCCTGGATTGGACTTAGAGCATCGAGCCTATTGGGCTATTAAGAACTTAAACTTTTCACTTGACAAGGCAGGAGCTCAAAGAAAGCTCCAGCTCAATGAGTTGGACGAGATTCGTAGAGATGCATACGATAGTGCTAAGGAGTATAAGAAAAAAATGAAACTTGTGCATGATAGGAATATTTTACGAAAGTTATTTTCTCCAGGTCAAAAAGTTCTTTTGTATGACACTCGCTTGCATCTATTCCCCGGGAAGTTGCGCTCTCGGTGGACCGGTCCTTTTGTGGTCCGTACTGTTTTTCCTCATGGCACTGTTGATATTGAGACACCAGATGGTAGTAGTTCTTCGAAGGTTAAAGTTCAGCGATTGAATCCCTTTTTAGAGCCTTTTCCTACAGGTGATGTTGAGGTCATCCCTCTGGAGGACCCTGTTTACCTTGATTGACCATCGAGGCGATTTTGTATGTTGTATAATATTTTTGTAGGTTTTTGGTTACACTTCACCCGGGTACTATCTTTCCGACTTCTCTCTTTACTATTTACTCATGTTACTTATATTTTTGGTGTTGTTCTTTGATTAGAAACATTGAGGACAATGTTAGATTTAAGTTTGGGGGTGGGGTAGAATTTTTTGTTACCTTTTCGTTGCAATAAATAAACTTCAGAGCCTAGAAATTTATCCCTATTAAGGATGACACTAACCAATCTAAGTGGATGGAAGCATTTTGGTTGTAGGAGTTGAGGAACCAATCTGACTACATGGCAACATCTAAAGAGTCTATTCATAAAATCACAGAGCTCAGGTGTTAGAAATAACACGATAGTTTCACCATATCTCGTTGAGTCCTTTTCACTTCTGTTTTTATTTTGTTTTGTTTTTAAACTATGTTTCTCTAAGTGATTATGTAGGGCTCACGATTCAAGTTGTTACCAATGCTAGGGTGAATTAGAGTGATTGAGATACCATGAAAAAAAAATTGAGACCAGACCATCAGACCAACTGGAATAAATTCAATAAATTCGACCACTGGAACCCTTGTATATGCCAGTGTGTTGACCTAGAGTTAGGATTATCAATCACTGGTTCCCTTGTATATGCCAGTGTGTTGATATTAGTCAGATTAGTATCTCAGTCCATTAGGATAGGTTCATTTTAGCGGAGGCCTTCAGACAGATATGAGAAACCCCGTTCACCTAGTAAACATCAAAACCATCTATGTTTTTCTATATATCCATCTTCTTGATCTATCCATGTGATTAGTTTTGACTCCGGATATTGATGTACATAGTGCGACTATCTGAGTAGAGCTCTGTCACTTATATATGAATTTTAGTATGCTTGAGTGCAAACTCGTGTACAACAATTGGAATTTCGCATCAGGGTACTTCCTCTTGTAGTCAATAAGTATGCCAACCAAGGAGATTCTTTAGTGCCTTCCAAGGTGCTATGTAGATAGCCAGGGTCTGGAGTATAAAGGTTTTGTGGGTATACCTCTGGTAAGCCCTCCGGAGACAACACTCCGCCAGTAGGGACACCTAGGGGTTTAAAGGCTTATTGCATACGCTAAATGCAATCGACGATGCCTGCCAGAGTGAGTTAGGATTTTATTTCTATTTTATTTTTGCTCGAGGACTAGCAAATATTAGGTTTGGAGGTATTTGATAGACATATTTTTGTGTCCGATTTGTCTCGATTCTATATATTGTTAGGGCTCATTTTTGTACTTATTATGGTGTTTTATTTATTTGTAGGTATTTTTGGCCAATAAACATTTTTGGAAAAAATTGGCTCGAAAAGTTGTCGGAAAGCACCCGGAGGACATTTGCTATTCGGACTCTCACTTTGGATAAGGGGTAACCTGATTACTAAGGGGCATCCCATTTCCAGGCAGCTGCTAATCGCACCCATACCCTGGATAAGGGGCAACCATCTTCAACATTTGAAATTCAAAAGGCGGGAAAATAGATACAGTTCTGGCAGATTTAGGGTTCCTGATTTGGAGGAGTTTGAGGTCGACTAAACCTCTGATTTTCATAGGATAGACTCCTTATGGGTCTAGGAATCTGATATGGGTGTTGAAATCGATTAGACTGGGCTCAATTGACGGATTTTTATCACAACAGAAAATATGGAAAGTCACGTGTGTGACCTGTTTTAGGAAATTTTAGAGAGATTAAAGTGCTGTAAACTTTCCCAAAGATTTGTATCTATCTAAGGAATAGTTTAGAATAAAAAGGAAAGCTCAGAAACGCGTAGAAATTCTAAAACAATAAATTGCCGCAACTTGGCCGTGAAGAGAAGGAAAGAGATTTTGGAAGATTTGGGAGAGATTTAATCGGTATTTTTGATATAAATATATTGTTTGGGTCATATAGAAGGGGTGTCGAGAGTTTGGGGACCTAAGAAGAGCCAGGTAAGAAGAAATCAGAGATTTACCAAACTCTGTTTCTGCTGCTGCTACTACTGAAGAGGAAACGCGAAGAACATTGACGCACGGGAAACAGTCACAGAACAGTGTCGTTGTTTAACAGCTGAAGAACATTAAGTTGTGCAGGACAGTCGTATTCTAGGGTCTTAAATTTCTGATCCTGTGACAGTTGATTAGTAACGTATATCTTCAGTATTGCAACACCAACTGTAACGGTGACTTCTGTAGCATCTATACACCGTTGCAGATCTGCTGTTTTATATATTCTCTTCAATAAAACCACCTTTGGAGCCATGATTTTTTATTTTGAACCTGTTTTTGATATGAGGAGCTAAACCCCATTGCTGAGGTGATAGAGGAAGCTATTTTTCCAACAAAAAGCGGCACAATCTATCTAATTTAATTTATTGGAATTATTCTTATGCTTATTTGCCTTGGACTATTATTGAATATGATTTTTATTTGAGTGATTGTGATCTATTTTGATGGAGTATGCTTAGTTTATAGACTCTTGATGCTTCATGCTTGGTATTTACAATTATTGCTTTTGAAAATCTACTTCTTGCAATAGTAAGAATCAAATTGAACAAGAAAATTGCATGAATATAAATATTAGATTAAATCACTTTGAATTTGGAAAATAGTGGAATCTTAGCCTCAGCGTTCTTTTAATATTGATATCAACTTTGATTGAGTTTTCTATAATTTTTAGTGAGTTTTCTATTTTAATATTAGAATTTAAGTCTAATTAATATCCTTCACAAGTCTGACAATCGAACCACTTTTACCACTATCTACAAATCACATCATGTAACGTATGATCCTTTTTGCAGAAGCCAAGTGTGATTCCTTCATATTTGCCTGAAATCGAGCACAACATCCAACGCTAAAAGCAATATCAGGTCGGGTCGTTGTAAGATATAAAAGACTTCCAATGATAGATCGATAAAGTTTTTGATCTACACTAGTTCCTTTATCATCTTGATGCAATTTACCAGTGGTAGGCATAGAAGTTCGTTTAGGAGTGGAGTTATCAAGACCAATTCTTGAGACAAGATCCTTGGCATATTTTTCTTGAGATAAGTAAATGCCATCCCTGTGTTGTTGAATTTGTAATCCTAAGAAGAATTTTAATTCACCAACATTTCTCATTTCAAACTCCTTTCCAAGAGATACCTGAAAGTCTTTTACAAGTTTCTCCGATGTTGATCCATAGATAAGGGTGCACACGGTACGGTTCGGCTCGGTTCTTTCCGAGGCCGAGTACCTGTACCTCCTTAGCCTCGGCTCCAAAATTTTGGACCTGTACCTTGTACCTCGGTTCCTGTACTATTCGGTACATGTAAGGTACCAGGTACGGTACCGGTACCAGTCGGTACTTCCTGTCAGTTTCCAAACAACTTTTTTTATGTTAACAAAGAACCTGTTTTACTGTCAGTTTTACAGACGAATAACCTGTTTTACTGTCAGACACACAACAATAGTCTAGGTAGGATATCACAAGTAAGTTCCAAATTCAAAGAACCTATTTTACTGTCAGTTTTACAGACACACACACAACAATAGAGCTTTAAGACCAAATACTAAAAGAGCAACTAGTTGTTCTGTCTCTAGTCCAATAACAGAGTTTCAGTAGCTCCAAACTTCAGCAACTAATCAAGATTACCTGCAACAATACACTTGATCAAGTCAGAGGCTTCTTAATATCCAACAAAAGCAAATAAGAATGCACAGTTTGCAATCCGAGTATCAAAGTCAATGGTGATTCATCACTTGATATATATTTATAAACATTAAACAACCCAGAAATGCACAGCTTGTAATCCAAGTAGAAAACTTAGTGGTGATTCCTATTTATAAACATTAATCAACCTATAAGGTGTATTTGTGTACAAATGCAGAATTCATAAACTATTCAATCGATCAATCAAATAATTGATTCCCAATGTTAGACCCACCACAACCTTTTCTATAAAATTTTTTTACAAATCAATCAAATATCCACTATCAAAATCTCAATTAAACATTAGCAGTAATTTAAAAGAAAATTGAATATGTAATTCCAACAGTAATTTAAAACATTAGCAGTAATCAATCAAATATCTACTATCAAGAATGAAAAAAAAGTGAACTCAATCACAGAACTATTGAATCTGTAATTCCAACAGATCTAAATTGAATCTTACCAAATCAATCTCAAATTAAAAAAATTCAATGAACTCAGTAGTCCAAATCAAACGATAAAACAATAAACTCCATAAGGAATCAATAAAATTGGAGAAGAAAAAAAACAAAAAAAACTTACAACTAAAATTTCTTCTTCTTCTGGTTAGCTGCTTCTGCAAAAATAATCGCGAGGTGGTGTAACTGGTGTTCGTAGAGTTGAAGTCTTGATTCTTGAAGAGGTGAAAACTCATCCCTGTAACTGGAGTTCCTTCTCAGAGAGAGAGAGGATTTGCACAGAAGGCGGAAAAAAAGAAAAAAAAATGAGAAACCCTAACTAATTTTTCTTTATATACCACTCTTAGATATCCAAAAAAAACCCCTAAATCTAATGGCTATTATTACTCGGTACATTCGGTCCGGGACGGTACATGATATTGTTAGGGCCGAGTACCTGCACCTCCCTAGCCCCGGTTCCTATTTTTTGGACCGGTACCTATACCCCGTTCCTCGGTTCGGTACAAAAACAGGTACGGTTCCACCGGTTCCGGGACGGTCCAGCGGTCCGGCTCGGTTCTTGTGCACCCTTATACATATATGATATCATCTACATACACTTGAGCAATTACAACATTTTTTCCATTCCACTTGTTAAATAATGTTTTATCATCTCCTCCTCTCGAAAAACCTTTCCCTAGAAGTGATGAGGTCAGTTTTTTGAACTAGGAACGCGGTGCTTGTTTCAACCCGTATAACGCCTTATTAAGTTTAAGAACGTGAACTGGGAAGTCAGGGTTTTCAAAACTCTTAGGTTGGGATACATAGACTTCTTCCTCTAAGGTTCCGTTTAAAAAAACGGATTTAATGTCCATTTGAAATAGCTTTACCTTAAAAAAACAAGCATGAGCTAATAATAATCTGATAGACTCAAGGTGTGCCACAGGCGCAAAGGTTTCGTCAAAGTCGATTCCTTCTATTTGTGAATATCCTTGAGCGACAAGTCTTGCTTTGTTTCTGACAATAGTGCCAAACTCATCAGACTTGTTCTTAAATATCCATTTGGTGCCAACAATATTGATATTTTGAGGACAAGGTACAAGCTTCCACACATCTTGTCTTTCAAATTGATTTAACTCTTCATGCATTGTGTTCACCCACATGGGATCGTCAAGATCTTCATCAATATTTCTTGGTTCTACTTGCGACAGATAACATCCATAAGTGCATAGTGATAGACGCATTTGTGTGTCTAATTTGTCCTTAATATTTCGTATTGTTAGTACTCATTTTCGTACTTATTATGGTGTCTTGTGTGTGTGTAGGTATTTTTTGGAAATAAATATTTTTGGAAAAATCAGCTCGAAAAGTTGTCTAAAGCACCCGGAGGACACGTGTTATTAGGACTCTCACTTTTGGATAAGGGGTACCTCAATTTATAAGGGGCATCTTAGTTGGGCTCCTGCTGTTTTCACACCCGTTTTGGTTAGGGGGACACCATCCTCATCATTCAAATTCTGGTTTTGGCGGGAAAATGAAGAACAGAACTGAGTGATTTTCGATCGAAGTTTGAAGGAGTTCTGGGTAGATTAAAGGGTTGAAATTTGTTGGGCAGTTGTGATATGTCCCAAAAAAACTATCATGAGTGATTTGATCGATTAAAATTGGCTGGATTCTCGGCGAGAAGGAAACAGAGAAGCGTGTGCATGGAAAGAGATGTTCACGGGATTACTCCGTGCCTGGATTGATTTGGCATGCTGAAGAAGCGTGCACCATCTAAGCAAGGATATTTTTCACGAATCATACAGCTGCAGACGCATGAAGAGGCTAGAAAGGAAAGAAAATTGTCCGAGATTATTTTTTATCTACTGCCGAGCTATAGAAAGATTTTCCGTAGTAATGAGCGAAGATTTTTGTCGCTGTGGAGTATAAAAAGGGTCTTGAGGTAGCAGAGCAGAAACTAGGGGAGTTTGGGATAGTTTAGAACGCTAGAGAGACGTAAATAATCGAGTTTCAGGAAACTGCCATTTCTGCTGCTGAAGCTGAAGAACACGAAGAACATACTCACGAAGACAGTCGTTTATCAACAGTGATAACAACACACAGGAGGGGGTCGTAGAAGCTGAACAACGACAATTGGCTTTTATCGTTTTATGTAATAGTGTTTTTCAACAATTAAAAACGTTGCAAACACCCGATTTTTAATAATTTTTATCCAATTCATCATTTGTAAACATATTGAGCAATGAAATCAACTTTTGAGCGCGTTTTCACAATGATGAGCTAAACCCAATCTTCCGGGGCGATGGAGGAAGCCATTCTTCCAAAAGTTATGTGGCAAAATTTATTTGAATTTATTTGTGCAATTATTTTATGATTATTTGCACCGAATGAAAATTGAGCAATGATTTTTATTAATTAGTTATGTTTTCTCTTGATGAAGTAAGCTTAGTTTATGGCTTTTGATACTTCATTCTTGCGATTAACAATTGATGTTTTGAAAATCTAATTTAGGGCAATGATTAGAATCACAATTTCTTTTGATTGGAGTTATATTGTCTAGAATTGCATGATAAAAATTAACATTAAATTACATGAATTTTGGTGAATGGTGAAATCCTGAACCCCGGTCTCTCTAATATAATCAGTTTTAATTTGCTTTATTTTCTTTAGTTTTAAAATTTAAATCTAAAAGCACAACCTTCACAAGTCTTGAACGAACTCTTTTTTTTTTTACTACAACAACTTTGAAACCACATCACATAGGTTTTGAAGTTGTCCTCTAGTCTTTGCAGTAGAATCTCTTCCTTCAATGATACTATTAGGATCATGATTTTTTTGAACCCAGAGGTGTCGAGAAGGGACACGTTCTTGTTCAGCAGGTGCAGTCTGATCAGTGTTTTTCTCCTCGTCACTAGAAGGATCGGGATCAATAACAGTAGGAATAACTTCAACTGATTCCGAGACTTCTTTGACTTTCTCAGTTGTCTCAGTTGGAGGCAGCTCAGCTGTAGAAAAATCTTGATCAAAATCACTAATATCATCAATGATAACATTGGCGGATTCCATCATTACTTGAGTTCTGAGATTAAACACTCGAAAACCACGACTATCAGACGCATAGCCCAGAAAGATACCTTCATCACTTTTAGTATCAAATTTCCCTCTTTGTTCTCGATCTTTCAGAATGTAGCACTTACTTCCGAACACTCTTAGATAGTGTAGGTTGGGTTTTCTACCATACCACAACTCATACATAGTTCTTAGGGTTTTAGACCGTAGGTAGACACGGTTGATCAAGTAACATGGTGTAAAGACATCTTCTCCCAAAAATCTTAAAGGTAAGTTTTTGTTATGAAGCATTACCCTGGCTATTTCCTGAATATTCCTATTTTTTCTTTCAGCAACCCCATTAGCCTGAGGTGTGATAGGGGGTGAATATTGTTGAATAATCCCCATTTTGTCACAAAATTCAAATACCTTGGTGTCTTTGAATTCTATGCCATGATCGCTTCTAATTTTCTTTAGTTTGCGACCTTGTTCAGTCTGGATTCTATTAACAATAATCTTAAATTCACCAAGGGTTTCATTCTTATGAGCTAGGAATGCTACCCAAGTGAATCTGGCATAGTCGTCTACCATAACTAAAGCATACTTCTTTCCTCCAACAGTAGGTTGTTGAATTGGTCCGAAGAGATCCATATGAATTAATCAAGTGGTTCCTTAGTGAGAATGTCTCGAGATGACGTATGGTGAACTTTCGTTTCCTTACCCTTTTGACAGGCACCATATACACCGTTAATCTTTGCATTGATTTTGGGAATGCCTCTAACAAGTTCTTTGTTAATGATCTTAGTTAAGAGGCGATAATTGATGTGACCAAAACGCTCATGCCAAAGATGTGTAGATTCCACTTTAGTCAAATTGCAACAATTATTAAACTGAGTATCAAGAAGATAACAGTTGTGTTTACCACGAGTTCCTTGAAAAATCACTCTTCCAGTTTTATCCACAATGTCACATCCATTTGCATTAAAGATAACTCTATGGCCTTTGTCACAAATTTGACTAATAAAAAGAAGATTAGCAGTCATACCTTTGACGTACACTACATCATGGATTTTTGGAACGCCGGGAAGTTTGATCGTACCCTTATTGATTTCAAGGCAAAATCTCCCATACTAACGCTACTTTCCTGTTTAGGATTTCTTGTTAGTGTTGTACACCCTTTTAGATAAGTAAACAGTTGTTCAGCTTTCTTGTGAAGATTACTAGGAACCTTTTTACTTTTCTGAAAACGTGTACAGGTATGTTGAACATGATTTTGAGAATCACAAAACATACAAGGGCCAACATCAGTAATCTTATTTGAGAAGTTCTTCCTTCTTTCAAGTTTCTCAAAGTATGTACTTTGTTTAACACTTGACTTATGGAAATTGAAGGAGTTATTCATCACAACTGAAGAGTTTTTCACAGACTTCAAATCCATATGCTTTGCAATTTCTGCAATAAGATCACGGTAGATCTGTATTTTTTCATCCAACTTCTTTTGGTGAATAACAAGATTTTTTGAACATTCTCTGAGATTGTGATTCATTTCTGGTGAAGCGTTTAAAGAGACTTTACTGTCCATCTAGTCAGATCGCCACAAACATAGACTTTTGAGGTCTTTAACGTGTTTTCCTGCTCTGATACCAATTGAAAAGGCGGAGGTCTAAGAACACCACCTAATATTTCGCTTAGAAATATGTATGGACTGACTCCAATATACTTTCTAGAGAATCAACTAGACAGTCAGACTCAATCTAGGTAAAAGTATATCTAGGAGTTAATATCTCTTCTCTTGATTTGATATTACTCAAGCAAATAAAATTCTGCGAGTCTTAACCAAATACAAGGAATAACTTGGATGGTACCAAAGACCAATATCCAAGTGTCAATCAATGTAAATCAACAACCAAAGGTTGGATATTCTAATTGATTGATCTTCAACGCACAACCTGTATTATTTCAATTATATAACGAAATATAATGCAAAACAGAAATAAAACAGACACCAGAAATTTTGTTAACGAGGAAACCGCAAATGCAGAAAAACCCCGAGACCTAGTGCAGATTCAACACCACACTGTATTAAGCCGCTACAGACACTATCCTACTACAAACTAACTTCGGTCTGGACTGTATTTGAACCCTAATCAATATCACATTGATTCAAGGTACAGTTGCGCTCCTTATGTCTCTGATCCCAGCAGGGTACTACGCACTTGATTCCCTTAGATGATCTCACCCACAACCAAGAGTTGCTACGACCCAAAGTCGAAGACTTGATAAACCTGTTTTTAAACGGGATTGGAAAAGAAACACTCTAGGTCGTTTGATTAGTGACAACCCTAGTAGTTCTTCTTGTGAAGGCGGGGAGATCGAAGACTCTTCTTTTCAGAGCCCCGTTTTTGGAAACTTCAGTTTTGAGAATCTGTCTCTTCGTGAGGAAAGTACCCCTAGTACTCCTAGTCCTTTGGTAGTGCCAGAAATGGCAACTTTGAAAGCTTTGATAAACCCAACTAGGACCTATCGTCCGTCTTCTATCAAGCTAGCTGAAACTGAGGCAAATTATGAACTGAAACCTGGGACTTTACAGATGCTCCCAATGTTTTTAGGGAAGGAGAATGAGAACCCCTATTTTCATGTTAGGGAATTTGAGGAAGTTTGTAGTACTCTGAAAATTAAAAACCTAAGTGATGATGCGTTGAAACTTAGGTTATTCCCATTTTTCTTAAAAGATAAAGCCAAATATTGGATGTATAGTTTTGACTCTGAGTCAATTGAAACCTATGACCAACTTACTTCTGCCTTTATACATAAGTTTTTCCCAAGGCATAAAACATCGTCTATTAGGACACAAATATTTACTTTTGCCCAACAAGAGGGAGAATCTTTATATAGGTACTTAGAAAGGTTCAATGACTTGATATCTCAATGTCCTCATCATGGTTTGGAGAAGGTTAGGTTAGTTTAGATCCTCTACGAGGGTTTAGATTATTCAACAACAACCATGGTTGAGTCCTTATGCACAGGTGGGTTTGAGAATAAAACTGTTGATGAAGCGATGATATTTTTGAATGAAATCGCCGATAAGACCCAACAATGGGAAAATAGTAGGGAACCCCAGAAAACAATTCTTCCAAGTAGAGGAAATGTTAATAGGGTAGAAGGATCTCATGAGTCAGATGCCAAAATAGCAGCTATAGCCAAAAGGTTAGAAGCTTTAGAATTAGGTCATTCTAGTGGTAGTAGTGGAAGAAACGAGCCTTTTTGGGAAGGCATGCTGTTGAAGAGCAATCCAATGCTCTTTATAACAACACTAGGTTTGATAACCGACAGAAGTTTGACCCATATTCAGAAACCTATAACCCTGGCTGGAGAAATCATCCGAACCTTTCTTGGTCCAAGGGCCAGAATCAAGGTCAGTTTAGTAATGCTCAGGTTCCCCCAGGTTTTGGCTACACTAAGAATCCTTCAGCTCCGGCACAGTTTCAGAACCCTTCGGATAAGAATATTATGAGTTTATAAGAGTCTCTTGCTTTGTTAACTTGTAACACTATGCAGTTTCAGCAATCTGTTGCTCAAGGTTTAGAAGAAAACAAGAGAATAGGTCAGGCTCACTCTCAGGCTATTTCCGAGTTGAAAACCCAAGTTAGTCAGATAAATGAGTCTTTAAAAGAAAGAGGTAAGTTTCCTAGTCATACTCAACCCAACCCTAGAGGAATTAATGAAATAGGTGAAAGACCATCTGATCATGTGAATGCTATTAAAATCCTTAGGAGTGGTAGAGTGATAGACAACAAGGTTTCCATGCCTGATAGTGAACATGCTGTAGTTCACCCTTCTGAACCAGAAACTGAGGAGACTGATAGAGTCTCTAAAGAGACCAATGAGGGTCATATTGAGTCGGGCTTCGTCCCTAGAGCCCCATTCCCACAACTACTAGTTCCAACTAAGAGGGAGTCCAATTTTAATGATATATTGGAGGTTTTTAAACAGGTAACTATCAACCTTACACTACTAGATGCAATTAAGAAGATTCCCTCTTATGCCAAGTTTCTCAAGGATATGTGTACGCGAAAGCGAAAGATTAATGTCCAGAAGAAAACCTTTCTAGCTAGTCACGTGAGTTCTATTATTCAGAATACCACTACTCCTAAGTATAAAGACCCAGGTTCCCCTACCATTTCTTGCACAATAGGTAAATACCGTGTTGAGAAATCGTTGCTTGACTTAGGAGCTAGTGTGAAATTACTACCATATCATGTGTACCTTAAGCTAGGACTTGGTGAGATGAAACCTACCCAGATGACACTTCAGTTAGCTGATAGGTCCGTTAAAATTCCTCGTGGTGTGATCGAGGATGTTCTCATAGAGGTTGAAAAGTTTATTTATCCAGTGGATTTTGTTATCCTAGATACCCAACCTGTCCCTGACCCAGGGAACCAGATACCGGTAATTTTAGGTCTCCCATTTTTAGCTACATCCAATGCGATCATTAACTGTCGAAATGGTATTATGAAATTGTCTTTTGGTAATATGACTATTGAGCTAAACATTTTTAATATTAGTAAGCTACCCTCTGAACTAGATGACTCGAACATAGAAGAGGTGAACATGATAGGAACATTAGTCGAGGAGTCATTACCAAACAATTTGTTAGAAGATCCATTAGAGAAATGCCTAGCTCACTTTGGGATTGATTTTGATGATGATAATGTGATTAATGAGGTGAATGCTTTGTTAGATTCAACCCATTTGTTAGATACTAGTAATGGATGGAAACCTAAAGTCGAACCACTACCAGTTTCTAAGTCTACCCTAGTTCCTTCGTTAGAAGAGCCTCCTAAGTTGGACCTAAAACCATTGCCAGATTCCCTGAAATATAGGTTTTTAGGCCCGTCTGAGACTTTACCTGTGATTATTTCTTCCGTCTTGGATAGTGACCAGGAAAGTAGGCTAGTAACCGTCCTTCAAAACAACAAGGAAGCTTTAGGGTGGACCATAGCTGACATTAAGGGTATAAGTCCCACTGTTTGTATGCATCAGATCTATTTAGAGAGTGATACCAAACCTTCTAGGGAGATGCAACGTCGACTAAACCCTAATATGAAAGAGGTAGTTCGAAACGAGGTCCTTAAGTTGTTAGATGCAGGCATTATCTACCCCATTTCAGACAGTAAGTGGGTCAGCCCCGTTCAGGTTGTTCCCAAGAAATCCGGTATTACTGTAGTCCAGAATGATAACAATGAGTTAATCCCGACCCGAGTGACCACGGGTTGGCGTGTTTGTATTGACTATAGGAAATTGAACAAGGTCACTAGGAAGGACCACTTTCCCCTTCCCTTCATCGACCAGATGCTAGAGAGATTAGCTGGACATAGTCACTACTGCTTTTTAGATGGCTATCTGGATATAATCAGATCGTTATTGCCCCAGAAGACCAGGAGAAAACCACTTTTACCTGTCCCTTTGGTACCTTTGCGTATAGACGCATGCCTTTTGGGCTTTGTAATGCCCCTGCGACTTTTCAGCGTTGCATGATGAGCATATTTTCTGACATGGTAGAACGGTTCTTAGAGGTCTTTATGGATGATTTTTCAGTGTTTGGTTCGTCTTTCGATGAGTGCTTGCATCATTGTCACTAGTGTTGACTAGGTGTAAGGAAAAGAATTTAGTGCTTAATTGGGAGAAATGTCACTTCATGGTTCGTTCAGGAATTGTTTTAGGGCATATCGTATCTTCTAAGGGTATAGAGGTAGATAAAGCCAAAGTTGACCTTATTAAACTTTACAGGTCCCAAAAACCGTAAGAGATATTAGGTCATTCTTAGGGCATGCAGGTTTTTATCGTCGATTCATTAAGGATTTTAGCTTAATTTCTAGACCTCTTTGCAATTTGCTTGCAAAAGATGTTAAGTTTGTCTTTGATGATGCTTGTTTAGAGGCTTTTGAGAAGCTTAAGAATTTACTCACTACCGCCCCCATAGTCCAGGCACCCAACTGGAACCTACCCTTTGAGATCATGTGTGATGCTTCAGATTATGCTATTGGTGTGTGCTAGGTCAGCGAGAAAACAAATTACTTCATGTGATTTACTATGCTAGCAAAAACTCTGAATGATGCCCAGTTGAACTATACCACTACTGAGAAGGAACTGTTAGCCATTGTGTTTGCCTTAGACAAGTTTAGACCCTATCTCTTAGGTTCTAAGATCATCATATATACTGATCATGCTGCTTTGAAATATCTTTTGTCTAAGAAGGATACAAAACCTAGATTGATTAGGTGGATCCTTTTGTTGCAAGAGTTTTCTCCAGACATTAGAGACAAAAAGGGTGCCGAAAATGTTGTAGCAGACCACTTGTCTAGGCTAGTTGTTAGTTCCCCTGATGATTCCCTTCCTATAAGGGATAGCTTTCCTGATGAACAATTGTTCTTTGTTACCCAATTACCTTGGTATGCGAATATAGTGAACTATCTTGTTACTGGTCGAATGCCCCAACATTGGGGTAAACAAGATCGTTCTAGGTTTTTAGCTGAGGTTAAGCACTTCTTCTGGGATGATCCTTATTTGTTTAAGTATTGTCCAGACCAGATTATTAGGAGATGTATACCTGAGAGTGACCAGTCCAGTATTATTTCCTTTTGTCATGATCATGCTTGTGGGGGTCACTTTAGTGCTAGAAAACTGCTGCTAAGATATTGCAGTGTGGATTCTATTGGCCTTCGTTGTTTAAAGACTCCCACAGTTACTGTGTGACTTGTGAACGTTGCAGAAATTAGGAACCATTTCCCGTAGGAACATGATGCCCTTGAACCCTATTTTAGTTGTGGAGGTCTTTGATGTGTGGGGTATTGACTTTATGGGTCCGTTTCCTAATTCTTTTGGTAACTTATACATCCTTGTCGTGTAGACTATGTCTCTAAGTGGATTGAGGCGGCTGCGTGTAAAACCAATGACCATAGGGTTGTGATTGAGTTCTTGAAAAATAATATACTTACACGTTTTGGTACACCGCGAGCTATAATTAGTGATGGAGGGTCGCACTTTTGTAATGGACCTTTTAGGCTTTTGATGAAGAAATATGGTATTACACATAAGGTAGCTACCCCGTATCATCCACAGACTAGTGGTCAGGTAGAAGTTTCCAATAGGGAGATAAAACGTATATTAGAGAAAACAGTTAATCCTAATCGGAAAGACTGGTCGTCTAGGCTTACTGATGCCTTATGGGCTTACCGTACTGCGTTTAAGACCCCCATTGGAATGTCGCCTTATCGCTTGTTATGGCAAGGCATGTCACTTACCTGTTGAGTTAGAACATAGAGCTTATTGGGCTGTTAAGCAGCTAAATTTTTCACTTGACAAGGCAGGAGCCCATAGGAAACTCCAGCTCAATGAGTTGGAAGAGATTCGTAGAGATGCATACGATAGTGCTAAGGAGTATAAGAACAAAATGAAACTTGTGCATGATAGAAATATCTTAAGAAAGTCATTTTCTCCAGGTCAAAAAGTTCTTCTGTATGATACCCGCTTGCATCTTTTCCCTGGGAAGTTACGTTCTCGGTGGACGGGTCCTTTTATTGTTCGCACTGTCTTTCCTCATGGAGCTGTTGAGATCGAGACACCGGATGGTAGTAGTTCTTCGAAGGTTAACGGTCAGAGATTGAAACCCTTTTTAGAACCCTTTCCTATAGGTGATATTGAGGAGGTCCCTCTGGAGGACCATGTTTACCCTTGATTGATGATTAAGTTTTTTTGATGAAGTTGTAGTAATGAGGTTCAAACTCTCGGACTTGTGAAGATTAAATTTAAAGATTTAATAAAATTATATATACAAAATATTAACAATGGGCGAGAGGTACTGGGACTAAGTATTTGGCCGAATTCACTACACAGGGTTCATTCATATATTCTTTGACAAATAAAACTCAATAAAATTAACATAGACTCTGATTTTGCCAAGATAGATTCTCAAAACATCGATTGTAAGTCCTAAGCATGATGTATCAAAACACCTAAGCTAAGCATACATCATCAAATTAAATAACAACCAATTAATTCAAATCATATTTCAATTTTAGATTAATGCAAAAGTCATAAAAAAAATAAAATAAATTTACCTGTGTATGAAATTCACTCTCCTTCGTCGTTCCAGTGTTGGGTTTTAGCTCATCATGATAAAAACACGCTCAAAATATTTATTTATTGCTCAAATGGTGTTTACAATGAAGAGAAGAAGATAAAATGGTGTAAAACTGTAATCTGCGACGCACAAAAAGCGTCACAGAATGAACGATAAAAAACAAGTGTTGCTGCTGTTTAGACTGCACTGCGACCCACGGCTGTGCGTCTTAGACACTATTGATAAACCATTGTTCTTGCGAGTCTGTTCTTCGTGTTCTTGGTGTTCTTCATCATTCGCAGCAGCAGAAACAGAGTTTCATCAACTCTTGATTTCTGCTTCTCTGGACCTTATCTCGACCCCAAACTCTCGACACCCATTCTCTGTGATACCAGAAATCTATTTATACTCCTCCGCCTCATTTAATCACGCATAACTCAAGATAATTCTCTCTTTACTCTTACTCGGCTTAAAGAGAAAATATTTTTTGGATATTTTCTTCCTTTAATTAGCTCTCCACGCGCTGAAATGATGTATAAACACTCCAAACGTGATCTTACACGCTGTAGAATTGATTCAACACTCTCCAAACACATGAGTACACGTCTATATTTGATGTGATCGTGTGATATTCATTTCTTGAACGTGCTTCCTGATTTCTTGATTGCGATGATTCCAGCCAATTATGATCGATCCTAACACCCAAAATGTCTTCCTCTATCCATATCACAAATACCCATTGAAAATCAGAGGTTTAATCGAACTCCAACCCCTCCAAAAATCGATCGACCCAACTGCCAGTGAAAAGAAATATTTTCCCGCCTTTTTCCAAAATTTGAATTATGAGAAGAAAAGTGTCCTCCCCCTAATCCTGTACGGGTGTCCCTTTAGCAATTGGGTGGAAATAGTAATTTTTCTGGGTTCCTCCGGTACATTTCTGGGACGCTTCCGGTGCATTTCTGAGGTGCCTCCGGTACATTATCCTGGGGTGTAAAACACTACTTTTCGAGCTCATTTCGCCGCAAAGGCTTATTTCTCTAAAAACATCTACAAAAACACAAAATAACACAATAAATACTTAATCGAGTCTAACGATACAGAATATGAGAACAAAATAAACATATAAATGCGTCTATCAAATACCCCAAACTTATTATTTGCTAGTCCGCGAGCAAAAATAAAATCCTAACTCACTAGGTGTCCCTAGTGACCGAGTTAATCTCGGGAGGGTTTACCAGAGGTGTACCCACAAAACCTTTACTCCAGACCCTAGCTATCTACGCAGAACCTTGGAAGGCACTAAAGAATCTCCTTGGTTGGCATAAAATCATTGACTATAGGAGGAAGTACCCTGATGCGAAATTCCAATTGTTGTACACGAGTTTGCACTCAAGCATACTAAAATTCATATAAAGTGACAGAGCTCTACTCAGATAGTTGCACTATGGACATCATATTCGGAGTAAAACTAATCATATGGATAGAAAAAGGAGATGGAAATAGAAAAATGTAGATGGTTTTGATGTTAACCAAATGATCGATGTTTCACATATCTGTCTGAAGGCCACTGCCAGAATGAACCTATCCTAATGGACTGAGATACCGGTCTGACAAATATCACACAACTGGCATATACAAGGGAACCAGTGGTCAGTAACTTAAATCTAGATCCACAAACTGGCAAATACAAGGGAACCAGCAGTTGACTACATAGACATAACCATTTTTTTTTAACTTAACGGCATGAATAGATCTTTTTGATCCAAGCGCATGCTTCTTGTCAGCAGATTACACGATAGTTCCCACGGGTCCTGCATTCCACGCTTGCTTAGGCGACGGAAACAGGGAGAACACACGCATATTGCTATCCAAGTGTTAATACTTATTCCGATTGGTCTAACTGGTCCGGTCTTTTTTTTTTATTTTATTTTATTTTTTTATATAACCCTTCTGTAGGGTTTAAAATTAAAATAAATTGTCCAAATCCCAGTCCAATGAAATGAAATACGAAAAATAATAATAATAATCAAAAAAAATGGAAAGTTTTTTAAAAAAAATAAATAAAAAAAAATCTCTCTCTTTTTTTTTTCTCTCTTTTTTTTTCTCTCTTTTTTCTTTATTTTTTTGCTTTGTCTTTTTTCCTTCTCTTTTAGCTTTAAGCTTTGATTCCAAGGTCTTTAGTATCCAACTTCAAACCTGTAATACAAAGACACAACCAAAGAACAAATGGAATAATAAAAAATAATAAAAACCTAAAAATTCTACCTAAGCACAAATCCGCGTCGGCGGCGCCAAAAATGATTAAGTTTTTTTGATGAAGTTGTAGTAATGAGGTTCAAACTCTCGTACTTGTGAAGATTAAATTTAAAGATTTAATAAAATTATATATACAAAAATATTAACAATGGGAAAGAGGTATTGGGACTAAGGATTTGGCCGAATTCACTACACAGGGTTCATTCATATATTCTTTGACAAGTAAAATTCAATAAAATTAACATAGACTCTGATTTTTCCAAGATAGATTCTCAAAACATCGATTGTAAGTCCTAAGCATGATGTATCAAAACACCTAAGCTAAGCATACATCATCAAATTAAATAACAACCAATTAATTCAAATCATATTTCAATTTTAGATTAATGCAAAAGTCATAAAAAAGAATAAAATAAATTTACCCGTGTATGAAATTCACCCTCCTTCGTCGTCCCAGTGTTGGGTTTTAGCTCATCATGATAAAAACACGCTCAAAATATTTATTTATTGCTCAAATGGTGTTTACAATGAAGAGAAATGAGACACCAAAAAAGAAAAAAAGAAATGAGACCAGACCATTAGACCAACCGGAATAAATTCAATAAATTCGACCACTGGTGCCCTTGTATATGCCAGTTGTGTTGACCTAGAGTTAGGTTTATCGACCACTGGTCCCCTTGTATATGCCAGTTGTGTTGATATTAGTCAGACTGGTATCTCAGTCCATTAGGATAGGTTCACCTTGGCAGAGGCCTTCAGACAGATATGGGAAACACCGTTCACTTTTAACCATCTCTTTATCCATCTTCTTAATCTTTCCATGTGATTGGTTGACTCCGGTTATGATGTACACAAACTATCTGAGTAGAGCTTTGTCACTTATATATGAATTTTAGCATGCTGAGTGCAAACTCGTGTACAACAATTGGAATTTCGCATCAGGGTACTTCCTCCTATAGTCAATGAGAGTATGCCAACCAAGGAGATTCTTTAGTGCCTTCCAAGGTTCTGCGTAGATAGCTAGGGTCTGGAGTAATGGTTTTGTGGGTACACCTCTGGTAAAACCCTCCGGGGACAACACTCCGCCACTAGGGCCACTTAGTGGTTTAACGGCTTGCTGCATGTGCTAAGTGTAGTATTTTTTATTTTCTAGATTAGTTTTGCTCGAGGACTAGCAAATAATAAGTTTGAGGATATTTGATAGACGCATTTATGTGTCTAATTTGTCCTCAATATTTCGTATTGTTAGTACTCGTTTTCATACTTATTATGGTGTTTGTGTTTGTGTGGGTATTTTTTGGAAATAAATATTTTTGGAAAAATCAGATCGAAAAGTTGTCTAAAGCACCCGGAGGACACGTGTTATTCGGACTTTCACTTTTGGATAAGGGGTACCTCAATTTATAAGGGGCATCTTAGTTGGGATCCTGCTTTGCACACCCGTTTTGGTTAGGGGGACACCATCCTCATCATTCAAATTCTGGTTTTGGCGGTAAAATGAAGAACAGAACTGAGTGATTTTCGATCGAAGTTTGAAGGAGTTCTGGGTAGATTAAAGGGCTGAAATTTGTTGGGTAGTTGTGATATGTCCCAACAAAGCTATCATGAGTGATTTAATCGATTAAAATTGGCTGGATTCTCGGCGAGAAGGAAACAGAGAAGCGTGTGCATGGAAAGAGATGTTCACGGGATTACTCCGTGCCTAGATTGATTTGGTATGCTGAAGAAGCGTGCACCATCTAAGCAAGGATATTTTTCACGAATCATACAGCTGCAGACGCATGAAGAGGCGAGAAAGGAAAGAAAATTGTCCGAGATTATTTTTTATTTACTGCCGAGCTATGGAAAGATTTTCCGTAGTAATGAGCGAAGATTTATGTCGCTGTGGAGTATAAAAAGGGTCTTGAGGTAGCAGAGAAGAAACTAGGGGAGTTTGGGATAGTTTAGAACACTAGAGAGACGTAAATAATCGAGTTTCAGGAAACTGCCATTTCTGCTGCTGAAGCTGAAGAACGCGAAGAACAGACTCACGAAGACAGTCGTTTATCAACAGTGATAACGACACACAGGAGGGGGTCGTAGAAGCTGAACATCGACAATTGACTTTTATCGTTTTATGTAACAGTGTTTTGCAACAATTAAAAACGTTGCAAACACCCGATTTTTAATAGTTTTTCTCCAATTCATCATTTGTAAACACTTTGAGCAATGAAATCAACTTTTGAGCGCGTTTTCACAATGATGAGCTAAACCCAATCTTCTGGGGCGATGGAGGAAGCCATTCTTCCAAAAGTTATGTGGTAAAATTTATTTGAATTTATTTGTGCAATTCTTTTATGATTATTTGCACAGAATGAAAATTGAGCAATGATTTTTATTAATTAGTTGTGTTTTCTCTTGATGAAGTATGCTTAGTTTAGGGCTTTTGATACTTCATTCTTGCGATTAACAATTGATGTTTTGAAAATCTAATTTAGGCAATGATTAGAATCACAATTTCTTTTGATTGGAGTTATATTGTCTAGAATTGCATGATAAAAATTAACATTAAATTACATGAATTTTGGTGAATGGTGAAATCCTGAACCCCGGTCTCTCTAATATAATCAGTTTAATTTGCTTTATTTTCTTTAGTTTAAAATTTAAATCTAAAAGCACAACCTTCACAAGTCTTGAACGAACTCTATTTTTTTTACTACAACAACTTTGAAACCACATCACATAGGTTTTGAAGTTGTCCTCCAGTCTTTGCAGTAGAATCTCTTCCTCCAATGATACTACTAGGATCATGATTTCTTTGAACCCAGAGGTGTCGGGGAGGGACACGTTCTTGTTCAGCAGGTGCAGTCTGATCAGTGTTTTCTCCTCGTCACTAGAAGGATCGGGATCAATAACAGTAGGAATAACTTCAACTGATTCCGAGACTTCTTTGAATTCTCAGTTGTCTCAGTTGGAGGCAGCTCAGCTGTAGAAAAATCTTGATCAAAATCACTAATATCATCAATGATAACATTGGCGGATTCCATCATTACTTGAGTTCTGAGATTAAACACTCGAAAACCACGACTATCAGACGCATAGCCCAGAAAGATACCTTCATCACTTTTAGTATCAAATTTCCCTCTTTGTTCTCGATCTTTCAGAATGTAGCACTTACTTCCGAACACTCTTAGATAGTGTAGGTTGGGTTTTCTACCATACCACAACTCATACATAGTTCTTAGGGTTTTAGACCGTAGGTAGACACGGTTGATCAAGTAACATGGTGTAAAGACATCTTCTCCCAAAAATCTTAAAGGTAAGTTTTTGTTATGAAGCATTACCCTGGCTATTTCCTGAATATTCCTATTTTTTCTTTCAGCAACCCCATTAGCCTGAGGTGTGATAGGGGGTGAATATTGTTGAATAATCCCCATTTTGTCACAAAATTCAAATACCTTGGTGTCTTTGAATTCTATGCCATGATCGCTTCTAATTTTCTTTAGTTTGCGACCTTGTTCAGTCTGGATTCTATTAACAATAATCTTAAATTCACCAAGGGTTTCATTCTTATGAGCTAGGAATGCTACCCAAGTGAATCTGGCATAGTCGTCTACCATAACTAAAGCATACTTCTTTCCTCCAACAGTAGGTTGTTGAATTGGTCCGAAGAGATCCATATGAATTAATCAAGTGGTTCCTTAGTGAGAATGTCTCGAGATGACGTATGGTGAACTTTCGTTTCCTTACCCTTTTGACAGGCACCATATACACCGTTAATCTTTGCATTGATTTTGGGAATGCCTCTAACAAGTTCTTTGTTAATGATCTTAGTTAAGAGGCGATAATTGATGTGACCAAAACGCTCATGCCAAAGATGTGTAGATTCCACTTTAGTCAAATTGCAACAATTATTAAACTGAGTATCAAGAAGATAACAGTTGTGTTTACCACGAGTTCCTTGAAAAATCACTCTTCCAGTTTTATCCACAATGTCACATCCATTTGCATTAAAGATAACTCTATGGCCTTTGTCACAAATTTGACTAATAAAAAGAAGATTAGCAGTCATACCTTTGACGTACACTACATCATGGATTTTTGGAACGCCGGGAAGTTTGATCGTACCCTTATTGATTTCAAGGCAAAATCTCCCATACTAACGCTACTTTCCTGTTTAGGATTTCTTGTTAGTGTTGTACACCCTTTTAGATAAGTAAACAGTTGTTCAGCTTTCTTGTGAAGATTACTAGGAACCTTTTTACTTTTCTGAAAACGTGTACAGGTATGTTGAACATGATTTTGAGAATCACAAAACATACAAGGGCCAACATCAGTAATCTTATTTGAGAAGTTCTTCCTTCTTTCAAGTTTCTCAAAGTATGTACTTTGTTTAACACTTGACTTATGGAAATTGAAGGAGTTATTCATCACAACTGAAGAGTTTTTCACAGACTTCAAATCCATATGCTTTGCAATTTCTGCAATAAGATCACGGTAGATCTGTATTTTTTCATCCAACTTCTTTTGGTGAATAACAAGATTTTTTGAACATTCTCTGAGATTGTGATTCATTTCTGGTGAAGCGTTTAAAGAGACTTTACTGTCCATCTAGTCAGATCGCCACAAACATAGACTTTTGAGGTCTTTAACGTGTTTTCCTGCTCTGATACCAATTGAAAAGGCGGAGGTCTAAGAACACCACCTAATATTTCGCTTAGAAATATGTATGGACTGACTCCAATATACTTTCTAGAGAATCAACTAGACAGTCAGACTCAATCTAGGTAAAAGTATATCTAGGAGTTAATATCTCTTCTCTTGATTTGATATTACTCAAGCAAATAAAATTCTGCGAGTCTTAACCAAATACAAGGAATAACTTGGATGGTACCAAAGACCAATATCCAAGTGTCAATCAATGTAAATCAACAACCAAAGGTTGGATATTCTAATTGATTGATCTTCAACGCACAACCTGTATTATTTCAATTATATAACGAAATATAATGCAAAACAGAAATAAAACAGACACCAGAAATTTTGTTAACGAGGAAACCGCAAATGCAGAAAAACCCCGAGACCTAGTGCAGATTCAACACCACACTGTATTAAGCCGCTACAGACACTATCCTACTACAAACTAACTTCGGTCTGGACTGTATTTGAACCCTAATCAATATCACATTGATTCAAGGTACAGTTGCGCTCCTTATGTCTCTGATCCCAGCAGGGTACTACGCACTTGATTCCCTTAGATGATCTCACCCACAACCAAGAGTTGCTACGACCCAAAGTCGAAGACTTGATAAACCTGTTTTTAAACGGGATTGGAAAAGAAACACTCTAGGTCGTTTGATTAGTGACAACCCTAGTAGTTCTTCTTGTGAAGGCGGGGAGCTCGAAGACTCTTCTTTTAGAGCCCCGTTTTTGGAAACTTCAGTTTTGAGAATCTGTCTCTTCGTGAGGAAAGTACCCCTAGTACTCCTAGTCCTTTGGTAGTGCCAGAAATGGCAACTTTGAAAGCTTTGCTAAACCCAACTAGGACCTCTCGTCCGTCTTGTATCAAGTTAGCTGAAACGAGGCAAATTATGAACTGAAACCTGGGACTTTACAGATGCTCCCAATGTTTTTAGGGAAGGAGAATGAGAACCCCTATTTTCATGTTAGGGAATTTGAGGAAGTTTGTAGTACTCTGAAAATTAAAAACCTAAGTGATGATGCGTTGAAACTTAGGTTATTCCCCTTTTCCTTAAAAGATAAAGCCAAATCTTGGTGTATAGTTTGGACTCTGAGTCAATTGAAACCTATGACCAACTTACTTCTGCCTTTATACATAAGTTTTTCCCAAGGCATAAAACATCGTCTATTAGGACACAAATATGTACTTTTGCCCAACAAGAGGGAGAATCTTTATATAGGTACTTAGAAAGGTTCAATGACTTGATATCTCAATGTCCTCATCATGGTTTGGAGAAGGTTAGGTTAGTTCAGATCCTCTACGAGGGTTTAGATTATTCAACAACAACCATGGTTGAGTCCTTATGCACAGGTGGGTTTGAGAATAAAACTGTTGATGAAGCGATGACATTTTTGAATGAAATCGCCGATAAGACCCAACAATGGGAAAATAGTAGGGAACCCCAGAAAACAATTCTTCTAAGTAGAGGAAATGTTAATAGGGTAGAAGGATCTCATGAGTCAGATGCCAAAATAGCAGCTATAGCCAAAAGGTTAGAAGCCTTAGAATTAGGTCATTCTAGTGGTAGTAGTGGAAGAAATGAGCCTTTTTGGGAAGGCCATGCTGTTGAAGAGCAAGCCAATGCTCTTTATAACAACACTAGGTTTGATAACCGACAGAAGTTTGACCCATATTCAGAAACCTATAACCCTGGCTGGAGAAACCATCCAAACCTTTCTTGGTCCAAGGGCCAGAATCAAGGTCAGTCTAGTAATGCTCAGGTTCCCCCAGGTTTTGGCTATACTAAGAATCCTTCAGCTCCGGCACAGTTTCAGAACCCTTCGGATAAGAAGATTATGAGTTTAGAAGAGTCTCTTGCTTTGTTAACTCGTAACACTGTGCAGTTTCAGCAATCTGTTGCTCAAGGTTTAGAAGAAAAAGAGAATAGGTCAGGCTAACTCTCAGGCTATTTCCGAGTTGAAAACCCAGGTTAGTCAGATAAATGAGTCTTTAAGAGAAAGAGGTAAGTTTCCTAGTCAGACTCAACCCAACCCTAGAGGAATTAATGAAATAGGTGAAAGACCATCTGATCATGTGAATGCTATTAAAACCCTTAGGAGTGGTAGAGTGATAGACAACAAGGTTTCCATGCCTGATAGTGAACATGCTGTAGTTCACCCTTCTGAACCAGAAACTGAGGAGACTGATAGAGTCTCTAAAGAGACCAATGAGGGTCATATTGAGCCCGGCTTTGTCCCTAGAGCCCCATTCCCACAGCTGCTAGTTCCAACTAAGAGGGAGTCCAATTTTAATGATATATTGGAGGTTTTTAAGCAGGTAACTATCAACCTTCCACTACTAGATGCAATTAAGAGATTCCCTCTTATGCCAAGTTTCTCAAGGATATGTGTACGCGAAAGCGAAAGCTTAATGTCCAGAAGAAAGCCTTTCTAGCTAGTCAGTGAGTTCTATTATTCAGAATACCACTACTCCTAAGTATAAAGACCCAGGGTCCCCTACCATTTCTTGCACAATAGGTAAATACCGTGTTGAGAAAGCGTTGCTTGACTTAGGAGCTAGTGTGAACTTACTACCATATCATGTGTACCTTAAGCTAGGACTTGGTGAGATGAAACCTACCCAGATGACACTTCAGTTAGCTGATAGGTCCGTTAAAATTCCTCGTGGTGTGATCGAGGATGTTCTCATAGAGGTTGACAAGTTTATTTATCCAGTGGATTTTGTTATCCTAGATACCCAACCTGTCCCTGACCCAGAGAACCAGATACCGGTAATTTTAGGTCGCCCGTTTTTAGCTACATCCAATGCGATCATTAACTGTCGAAATGGTATTATGAAATTGTCTTTTGGTAATATGACTATTGAGCTGAACATTTTTAATATTAGTAAGCTACCCTCTGAACTAGATGACTCGAACATAGAAGAGGTGAACATGATAGGAACATTAGTCGAGGAGTCATTACCAAACACTTTGTTAGAAGATCCATTAGAGAAATGCCTAGCTCACTTTGGGATTGATTTTGATGATGATAATGTGATTAATGAGGTGAATGCTTTGTTAGATTCAACCCCTTTGTTAGATACTAGTAATGGATGGAAACCTAAAGTCGAACCACTACCAGTTTCTAAGTCTACCCTAGTTCCTTCGTTAGAAGAGCCTCCTAAGTTGGACCTAAAACCATTGCCAGATTCCCTGAAATATAGGTTTTTAGGCCCGTCTGAGACTTTACCTGTGATTATTTCTTCCGTCTTGGATAGTGACCAGGAAAGTAGGCTAGTAACCGTCCTTCAAAACAACAAGGAAGCTTTAGGGTGGACCATAGCTGACATTAAGGGTATAAGTCCCACTGTTTGTATGCATCAGATCTATTTAGAGAGTGATACCAAACCTTCTAGGGAGATGCAACGTCGACTAAACCCTAATATGAAAGAGGTAGTTCGAAAAGGTCCTTAAGTTGTTAGATGCAGGCATTATCTACCCCATTTCAGACAGTAAGTGGGTCCCCGTTCAGGTTGTTCCCAAGAAATCCGGTATTACTGTAGTCCAGAATGATAACAATGAGTTAATCCCGACCCGAGTGACCACGGGTTGGCGTGTTTGTATTGACTATAGGAAATTGAACAAGGTCACTAGGAAGGACCACTTTCCCCTTCCCTTCATCGACCAGATGCTAGAGAGATTAGCTGGACATAGTCACTACTGCTTTTTAGATGGCTATCTGGATATAATCAGATCGTTATTGCCCCAGAAGACCAGGAGAAAACCACTTTTACCTGTCCCTTTGGTACCTTTGCGTATAGACGCATGCCTTTCGGGCTTTGTAATGCCCCTGCGACTTTTCAGCGTTGCATGATGAGCATATTTTCTGACATGGTAGAACGGTTCTTAGAGGTCTTTATGGATGATTTTTCAGTGTTTGGTTCGTCTTTCGATGAGTGCTTGCATCATTTGTCACTAGTGTTGACTAGGTGTAAGGAAAAGAATTTAGTGCTTAATTGGGAGAAATGTCACTTCATGGTTCGTTCAGGAATTGTTTTAGGGCATATCGTATCTTCTAAGGGTATAGAGGTAGATAAAGCCAAAGTTGACCTTATTAAGACTTTACAGGTCCCAAAAACCGTAAGAGATATTAGGTCATTCTTAGGGCATGCAGGTTTTTATCGTCGATTCATTAAGGATTTTAGCTAATTTCTAGACCTCTTTGCAATTTGCTTGCAAAAGATGTTAAGTTTGTCTTTGATGATGCTTGTTTAGAGGCTTTTGAGAAGCTTAAGAATTTACTCACTACCGCCCCCATAGTCCAGGCACCCAACTGGAACCTACCCTTTGAGATCATGTGTGATGCTTCAGATTATGCTATTGGTGTTGTGCTAGGTCAGCGAGAAAACAAATTACTTCATGTGATTTACTATGCTAGCAAAACTCTGAATGATGCCCAGTTGAACTATACCACTACCGAGAAGGAACTGTTAGCCATTGTGTTTGCCTTAGACAAGTTTAGACCCTATCTCTTAGGTTCTAAGATCATCATATACTGATCATGCTGCTTTGAAATATCTTTTGTCTAAGAAGGATACAAAACCTAGATTGATTAGGTGGATCCTTTTGTTGCAAGAGTTTTCTCCAGACATTAGAGACAAAAAGGGTGCCGAAAATGTTGTAGCAGACCACTTGTCTAGGCTAGTTGTTAGTTCCCCTGATGATTCCCTTCCTATAAGGGATAGCTTTCCTGATGAACAATTGTTCTTTGTTACCCAATTACCTTGGTATGCGAATATAGTGAACTATCTTGTTACTGGTCGAATGCCCCAACATTGGGGTAAACAAGATCGTTCTAGGTTTTTAGCTGAGGTTAAGCACTTCTTTGGGATGATCCTTATTTGTTTAAGTATTGTCCAGACCAGATTATTAGGAGATGTATACCTGAGAGTGACCAGTCCAGTATTATTTCCTTTTGTCATGATCATGCTTGTGGGGGTCACTTTAGTGCTAAGAAAACTGCTGCTAAGATATTGTAGTGTGGATTCTATTGGCATTCGTTGTTTAATGACTCCCACAGTTACTGTGTGACTTGTGAACGTTGCCAGAAATTAGGAACCATATCCTGTAGGAAAATTATGCCCTTGAACCCTATTTTAGTTGTTGAGGTCTTTGATGTGTGGGGTATTGACTTTGTGGGTCCGTTTCCTAATTCTTTTGGTAACCTTTACATCCTTGTCGTTGTAGACTATGTCTCTAAGTATATTGAGGCGGCTGCGTGTAAAACCAATGACCATAGGGTTGTGATTGAGTTCTTGAAAAATAATATACTTACACGTTTTGGTACACCGCGAGCTATAATTAGTGATGGAGGGTCGCACTTTTGTAATGGACCTTTTAGGCTTTTGATGAAGAAATATGGTACTACACATAAGGTAGCTACCCCGTATCATCCACAGACTAGTAGTCAGGTAGAAGTTTCCAATAGGGAGATAAAACGTATATTAGAGAAAACAGTTAATCCTAATCGGAAAGACTGGTCGTCTAGGCTTACTGATGCCTTATGGGCTTACCGTACTGCGTTTAAGACCCCCATTGGAATATCGCCTTATTGGCTTTTTTATGGCAAGGAATTTCACTTACCTGTTGAGTTAGAACATAGAGATTATTGGGCTGTTAAACAACTAAATTTTTCACTCGACAAGGTAGGAGCCCATAGGAAACTCCAGCTCAATGAGTTGGAAGAGATTCGTAGAGATGCTTACGATAGTGCTAAGGAGTATAAGAAAAAAATGAAACTTGTGCATGATAGAAATATCTTAAGAAAGTCATTTTCTCCAGGTAAAAAGGTTCTTTTGTATGATACCCGCTTGCATCTTTTCCCTGGGAAGTTACGTTCTCGGTGGACGGGTCCTTTTATTGTTCGCACTATCTTTCCTCATGGAGCTGTTGATATCGAGACACCGGATGATAATAGTTCTTCGAAGGTTAAAGGTCAGAGATTGAAACCCTTTTTAGAACCCTTTCCTATAGGTGATATTGAGGAGGTCCCTCTGGAGGACCATGTTTACCCTTGATTGATGATTAAGTTTTTTTGATGAAGTTGTAGTAATGAGGTTCAAACTCTCGGACTTGTGAAGATTAAATTTAAAGATTTAATAAAATTATATATACAAAAATATTAACAATGGGCGAGAGGTACTGGGACTAAGTATTTGGCCGAATTCACTACACAGGGTTCATTCATATATTCTTTGACAAATAAAACTCAATAAAATTAACATAGACTCTGATTTTGCCAAGATAGATTCTCAAAACATCGATTGTAAGTCCTAAGCATGATGTATCAAAACACCTAAGCTAAGCATACATCATCAAATTAAATAACAACCAATTAATTCAAATCATATTTCAATTTTAGATTAATGCAAAAGTCATAAAAAAAAATAAAATAAATTTACCTGTGTATGAAATTCACTCTCCTTCGTCGTTCCAGTGTTGGGTTTTAGCTCATCATGATAAAAACACGCTCAAAATATTTATTTATTGCTCAAATGGTGTTTACAATGAAGAGAAGAAGATAAAATGGTGTAAAACTGTAATCTGCGACGCACAAAAAGCGTCACAGAATGAACGATAAAAAACAAGTGTTGCTGCTGTTTAGACTGCACTGCGACCCACGGCTGTGCGTCTTAGACACTATTGATAAACCATTGTTCTTGCGAGTCTGTTCTTCGTGTTCTTGGTGTTCTTCATCATTCGCAGCAGCAGAAACAGAGTTTCATCAACTCTTGATTTCTGCTTCTCTGGACCTTATCTCGACCCCAAACTCTCGACACCCATTCTCTGTGATACCAGAAATCTATTTATACTCCTCCGCCTCATTTAATCACGCATAACTCAAGATAATTCTCTCTTTACTCGGCTTAAAGAGAAAATATTTTTTGGATATTTTCTTCCTTTAATTAGCTCTCCACGCGCTGAAATGATGTATAAACACTCCAAACGTGATCTTACACGCTGTAGAATTGATTCAACACTCTCCAAACACATGAGTACACGTCTATATTTGATGTGATCGTGTGATATTCATTTCTTGAACGTGCTTCCTGATTTCTTGATTGCGATGATTCCAGCCAATTATGATCGATCCTAACACCCAAAATGTCTTCCTCTATCCATATCACAAATACCCATTGAAAATCAGAGGTTTAATCGAACTCCAACCCCTCCAAAAATCGATCGACCCAACTGCCAGTGAAAAGAAATATTTTCCCGCCTTTTTCCAAAATTTGAATTATGAGAAGAAAAGTGTCCTCCCCCTAATCCTGTACGGGTGTCCCTTTAGCAATTGGGTGGAAATAGTAATTTTTCTGGGTTCCTCCGGTACATTTCTGGGACGCTTCCGGTGCATTTCTGAGGTGCCTCCGGTACATTATCCTGGGGTGTAAAACACTACTTTTCGAGCTCATTTCGCCGCAAAGGCTTATTTCTCTAAAAACATCTACAAAAACACAAAATAACACAATAAATACTTAATCGAGTCTAACGATACAGAATATTGAGAACAAAATAAACATATAAATGCGTCTATCAAATACCCCCAAACTTATTATTTGCTAGTCCGCGAGCAAAAATAAAATCCTAACTCACTAGGTGTCCCTAGTGACCGAGTTAATCTCGGGAGGGTTTACCAGAGGTGTACCCACAAAACCTTTACTCCAGACCCTAGCTATCTACGCAGAACCTTGGAAGGCACTAAAGAATCTCCTTGGTTGGCATAAAATCATTGACTATAGGAGGAAGTACCCTGATGCGAAATTCCAATTGTTGTACACGAGTTTGCACTCAAGCATACTAAAATTCATATAAAGTGACAGAGCTCTACTCAGATAGTTGCACTATGGACATCATATTCGGAGTAAAACTAATCATATGGATAGAAAAAGGAGATGGAAATAGAAAAATGTAGATGGTTTTGATGTTAACCAAATGATCGATGTTTCACATATCTGTCTGAAGGCCACTGCCAGAATGAACCTATCCTAATGGACTGAGATACCGGTCTGACAAATATCACACAACTGGCATATACAAGGGAACCAGTGGTCAGTAACTTAAATCTAGATCCACAAACTGGCAAATACAAGGGAACCAGCAGTTGACTACATAGACATAACCATTTTTTTTAACTTAACGGCATGAATAGATCTTTTTGATCCAAGCGCATGCTTCTTGTCAGCAGATTACACGATAGTTCCCACGGGTCCTGCATTCCACGCTTGCTTAGGCGACGGAAACAGGGAGAACACACGCATATTGCTATCCAAGTGTTAATACTTATTCCGATTGGTCTAACTGGTCCGGTCTTTTTTTTTTTTTATTTTATTTTTTTATATAACCCTTCTGTAGGGTTTAAAATTAAAATAAATTGTCCAAATCCCAGTCCAATGAAATGAAATACGAAAAATAATAATAATAATCAAAAAAATGGAAAGTTTTTTAAAAAAAAAAATAAAAAAAAACTCTCTCTTTTTTTTTCTCTCTTTTTTTTTCTCTCTTTTTTCTTTATTTTTTTGCTTTGTCTTTTTTCCTTCTCTTTTAGCTTTAAGCTTTGATTCCAAGGTCTTTAGTATCCAACTTCAAACCTGTAATACAAAGACACAACCAAAGAACAAATGGAATAATAAAAATAATAAAACCTAAAAATTCTACCTAAGCACAAATCCGCGTCGGCGGCGCCAAAAATGATTAAGTTTTTTTGATGAAGTTGTAGTAATGAGGTTCAAACTCTCGTACTTGTGAAGATTAAATTTAAAGATTTAATAAAATTATATACAAAAATATTAACAATGGGAAAGAGGTATTGGGACTAAGGATTTGGCCGAATTCACTACACAGGGTTCATTCATATATTCTTTGACAAGTAAAATTCAATAAAATTAACATAGACTCTGATTTTTCCAAGATAGATTCTCAAAACATCGATTGTAAGTCCTAAGCATGATGTATCAAAACACCTAAGCTAAGCATACATCATCAAATTAAATAACAACCAATTAATTCAAATCATATTTCAATTTTAGATTAATGCAAAAGTCATAAAAAAGAATAAAATAAATTTACCCGTGTATGAAATTCACCCTCCTTCGTCGTCCCAGTGTTGGGTTTTAGCTCATCATGATAAAAACACGCTCAAAATATTTATTTATTGCTCAAATGGTGTTTACAATGAAGAGAAATGAGACACCAAAAAAGAAAAAAAGAAATGAGACCAGACCATTAGACCAACCGGAATAAATTCAATAAATTCGACCACTGGTGCCCTTGTATATGCCAGTTGTGTTGACCTAGAGTTAGGTTTATCGACCACTGGTCCCCTTGTATATGCCAGTTGTGTTGATATTAGTCAGACTGGTATCTCAGTCCATTAGGATAGGTTCACCTTGGCAGAGGCCTTCAGACAGATATGGGAAACACCGTTCACTTTTAACCATCTCTTTATCCATCTTCTTAATCTTTCCATGTGATTGGTTGACTCCGGTTATGATGTACACAAACTATCTGAGTAGAGCTTTGTCACTTATATATGAATTTTAGCATGCTGAGTGCAAACTCGTGTACAACAATTGGAATTTCGCATCAGGGTACTTCCTCCTATAGTCAATGAGAGTATGCCAACCAAGGAGATTCTTTAGTGCCTTCCAAGGTTCTGCGTAGATAGCTAGGGTCTGGAGTAATGGTTTTGTGGGTACACCTCTGGTAAAACCCTCCGGGGACAACACTCCGCCACTAGGGCCACTTAGTGGTTTAACGGCTTGCTGCATGTGCTAAGTGTAGTATTTTTTATTTTCTAGATTAGTTTTGCTCGAGGACTAGCAAATAATAAGTTTGAGGATATTTGATAGACGCATTTATGTGTCTAATTTGTCCTCAATATTTCGTATTGTTAGTACTCGTTTTCATACTTATTATGGTGTTTTGTGTTTGTGTGGGTATTTTTTGGAAATAAATATTTTTGGAAAAATCAGATCGAAAAGTTGTCTAAAGCACCCGGAGGACACGTGTTATTCGGACTTTCACTTTTGGATAAGGGGTACCTCAATTTATAAGGGGCATCTTAGTTGGGATCCTGCTGTTTGCACACCCGTTTTGGTTAGGGGGACACCATCCTCATCATTCAAATTCTGGTTTTGGCGGTAAAATGAAGAACAGAACTGAGTGATTTTCGATCGAAGTTTGAAGGAGTTCTGGGTAGATTAAAGGGCTGAAATTTGTTGGGTAGTTGTGATATGTCCCAACAAAGCTATCATGAGTGATTTAATCGATTAAAATTGGCTGGATTCTCGGCGAGAAGGAAACAGAGAAGCGTGTGCATGGAAAGAGATGTTCACGGGATTACTCCGTGCCTAGATTGATTTGGTATGCTGAAGAAGCGTGCACCATCTAAGCAAGGATATTTTTCACGAATCATACAGCTGCAGACGCATGAAGAGGCGAGAAAGGAAAGAAAATTGTCCGAGATTATTTTTTATTTACTGCCGAGCTATGGAAAGATTTTCCGTAGTAATGAGCGAAGATTTATGTCGCTGTGGAGTATAAAAAGGGTCTTGAGGTAGCAGAGAAGAAACTAGGGGAGTTTGGGATAGTTTAGAACACTAGAGAGACGTAAATAATCGAGTTTCAGGAAACTGCCATTTCTGCTGCTGAAGCTGAAGAACGCGAAGAACAGACTCACGAAGACAGTCGTTTATCAACAGTGATAACGACACACAGGAGGGGGTCGTAGAAGCTGAACATCGACAATTGACTTTTATCGTTTTATGTAACAGTGTTTTGCAACAATTAAAAACGTTGCAAACACCCGATTTTTAATAGTTTTTCTCCAATTCATCATTTGTAAACACTTTGAGCAATGAAATCAACTTTTGAGCGCGTTTTCACAATGATGAGCTAAACCCAATCTTCTGGGGCGATGGAGGAAGCCATTCTTCCAAAAGTTATGTGGTAAAATTTATTTGAATTTATTTGTGCAATTCTTTTATGATTATTTGCACAGAATGAAAATTGAGCAATGATTTTTATTAATTAGTTGTGTTTTCTCTTGATGAAGTATGCTTAGTTTAGGGCTTTTGATACTTCATTCTTGCGATTAACAATTGATGTTTTGAAAATCTAATTTAGGCAATGATTAGAATCACAATTTCTTTTGATTGGAGTTATATTGTCTAGAATTGCATGATAAAAATTAACATTAAATTACATGAATTTTGGTGAATGGTGAAATCCTGAACCCCGGTCTCTCTAATATAATCAGTTTTAATTTGCTTTATTTTCTTTAGTTTTAAAATTTAAATCTAAAAGCACAACCTTCACAAGTCTTGAACGAACTCTATTTTTTTTTACTACAACAACTTTGAAACCACATCACATAGGTTTTGAAGTTGTCCTCCAGTCTTTGCAGTAGAATCTCTTCCTCCAATGATACTACTAGGATCATGATTTCTTTGAACCCAGAGGTGTCGGGGAGGGACACGTTCTTGTTCAGCAGGTGCAGTCTGATCAGTGTTTTTCTCCTCGTCACTAGAAGGATCGGGATCAATAACAGTAGGAATAACTTCAACTGATTCCGAGACTTCTTTGAATTTCTCAGTTGTCTCAGTTGGAGGCAGCTCAGCTGTAGAAAAATCATGATGAAAATCACTAATATCATCAATGATAACATTGGCGGATTCCATCATTACTTGAGTTCTGAGACTAAACACTCGAAAACCACATCTATCAGACGCATAGCCCAGAAATATACCTTCATCACTTTTAGTATCAAATTTCCCTCTCTGTTATCAATCTTTCAGAATGTAGCACTTACTTCCGAACACTCTTAGATAGTGTAGGTTGGGTTTTTACCATACCACAACTCATACGGAGTGCTTAGGGTTTTAGACCGTAGGTAGACACGGTTGATCAAGTAACATGATGTAAAGACGTCTTCTCCCCAAAATCTTAAAGGCAAGTTTTTGTTATGAAGCATTACCCTGGATATTTCCTGAATATTCCTATTTTTTCTTTCAGCAACCCCATTAGCCTGAGGTGTGATAGGGTGTGAATATTGTTGAATAATCCCCATTTTGTCACAAAATTCAAATACATTGGTGTCTTTGAATTCTATGCCACGATCGCTTCCAATTTTCTTTAGTTTGCGACCTTGTTCAGTCTGGATTCTATTAACAATAATCTTAAATTCACCAAGGGTTTCATTCTTATGAGCTAGGAATGCTACCCAAGTGAATCTGGTATAATCGTCTACCATAACTAAAGCATACTTCTTTCCTCCAACAGTAGGTTGTTGAATTGGTCCGAAGAGATCCATATGAATTAATCAAGTGGTACTTTAGTGAGAATGTCTCGAGATGACGTATGGTGAACTTTCGTTTGCTTACCCTTTTGACAGGCACCATATACACCGTTAATCTTTGCATTGATTTTGGGAATGCCTCTAACAAGTTCTTTGTTAATGATATTAGTTAAGAGGCGATAATTGATGTGACCAAAACGCTCATTCCAAAGATGTGTAGATTCCACTTTAGTCAAATTGCAACAATTATTAAACTGAGTATTAAGAAGATAACAGTTGTTTTTACCATGAGTTCCTTGAAAAATCACTCTTCCAGTTTTATCCACAATGTCACATCCATTTGCATTGAAGATAACTCTATGGACTTTGTCACAAATTTGACTAATAAAAAGAAGATTAGCAGTCATACCTTTGACGTACACTACATCATGGATTTTTGGAACGCCGGGAAGTTTGATCGTACCCTTCTTGCTAATGTAGCAACATCTCCCATCTCCGAAAGTGACTGATCCTCCTCAAAAAATTTTGTAGAAACAAAGGTCACCAATCATATGCCGACTACATCCACTTCCAAGAAACCATTGAAAGGGTGATGTTGATTTCAAGGCAAAATCTCTCATACTAACGCTACTTTCCTGTTTAGGATTTCTTGTTAGTGTTGTACACCCTTTTAGATAAGTAAACAGTTGTTCAGCTTTCTTGTGAAGATTACTAGGAACCTTTTTACTTTTCTGAAAACGTGTACAGGTATGTTGAACATGATTTTGAGAATCACAAAACATACAAGGGCCAACATCAATAATCTTATTTGAGAAGTTCTTCCTTCTATCAAGTTTCTCAAAGTATGTACTTTGTTTAGCACTTGACTTATGGAAATTGAAGGAGTTATTCATCATAACTGAAGAGTTTTTCACAGACTTCAAATCCATATGCTTTGCAATTTCTGCAATAAGATCACGGTAGATCTGGATTTTTTCATCCAACTTCTTTTGGAGAATAACAAGATTTTTTGAACATTCTATGAGATTGTGATTAATTTCTGGTGAAGCGTTTAAAGAGACTTTACTGTCCATCTAGTCAGATCGCCACAAACACAGACTTTTGAGGTCTTTAACGTGTTTTCCTTCTCTGATACCAATTGAAAAGGCGGAGGTCTAAGAACACCACCTAATATTTCGCTTAGAAATCTGTATGGACTAACTCCAATATACTTTCTAGAGAATCAACTAGACAGTCAGACTCAATCTAGGTAAAAGTATATCAATGAGTTAATATCTCTTCTCTTGATTTGATATTACTCAAGCAAATAGAAATCTGCGAGTCTTAACCAAATACAGGGAATAACTTGGATGGTACCAAAGGCCAATATCCAAGTGTCAATCAATGTAAATCAATAACCAAAGGTTGGATATTCTAATTGATTGATCTTCAACGCACAACCTGTATTATTTCAATTATATAACGAAATATAATGCAAAATAGAAATAACACAGACACCCGAAATTTTGTTAACGAGGAAACCGCAAATGCAGAAAAACCCCGAGACCTAGTGCAGATTGAACACCACACTGTATTAAGCCTCTACAGACACTAGCCTACTACAAACTAACTTCGGTGTGGAATGTAGTTGAACCCTAATCAATATCACACTGATTCAAGGTACAGTTGCGCTCCTTACGTCTCTGATCCCAGCAGGGTACTACGCACTTGATTCCCTTAGATGATCTCACCCACAACCAAGAGTTGCTACGACCCAAAGTCGAAGACTTGATAAACAAATCTGTCTCACATAGAAAAGTCTATAGGTTGGATAAATCTGTCTCCCGCAGATAAACCCAAAGGTTTTTTTCCGTCTTTTGATAGTGAACATGAACCAATTGATAATCCGGTCTTATATTCCCGAAGAACAACCTAGAGTTATCAATCACCTCGCAACAGTCTTAATCGTATGGTAACGAAACAAGATGTTGCGGAATCACAAACGATGAGACGAAGATGTTTGTGATTTCTTTTTATCTTTCCCTATCGGAGATAAATCTCAAGCCAATCTTACAATTGAACTCGTACGATATAAAATGGCAAGATCAGATCGCTCAACTACAAGAGAAGTAGTTTCGTCTTTCTTCACAATCCCAATGAAGTCTTTTAGTCGTTTAACCGACAGGGTCTCGAGAAGAAACCTACGGTTAAAGGAGAAACGACTCTAGCAAAACTAACTAGTATCACACAGGAGGTGGGGGATTAGTTTTGCACAGATGCTAGAGTCCTCCTTATATAGTTTTCAAATCAGGGTTTGCAATCTAAGTTAGCTTAGTAACAAAGCATTCAATATTCACCGTTAGATGAAAAACCTGATTTCTCCAAGCTAATATCTTTCAACCGTTAGATAGAATCTTAGCTTTTCACGCACAAATGAAATGCTTTCGTTTAGGTTTGAGTAACTGTACCTAAACATGTGCACTTGGTTGGTTCACAAATGGTTCACCAATGGTTAGTCATATGAGTAACTTTCATATCAATCGTATTCATCTTCTTCATAACTAGTTCAAATGACTAGTTCAAGAGTTGTTCAATTGTTTACATCTTTATGATAGACACAATTGAAACAAAATCGGTTTGATTCACTTGAATCAATTCATGAACAATATAGCCACGGTTTGCAAAGATTGCATTCCTTATTGATTTATTGTTTTAAGTTCATGAGATACCGATTTGAGATATAACCAGCTTGGGTACGCGTACGGGTACGTGTACTCTAGCTTTACCGGAATTGGGTTTGAAAACCCAGCAGAAATTTTCGGTTCGAAAACTTCCGAGGGTACGCGTACGGGTACGCATACCTAAGGTGATGGTTTTCCAGTTTACAAACTTCACAAACATCAGCAGAAATTTTCGGTTCGAAAACTTCTGCCAGTACGCGTACCTAACCTGTCTCCTTCGCCAATACCGCATGCACGAGTGCATACACTTGGTTTCGGGCACATGGATTCATACACTAATGTGCGAACACACTATATATGATTATATCTATAGTTGGTTACAACATCTCAACTCTACATTTCAATCTTTGAAACATTCTTCTATAATGTTATAATAATCGTTATTCACTACTATCGTTATCAAAGTTATTTTCAAGATTGAAACGTTATCATGACTTGCGTCACAGATAAAGATGAACAACGGCTAAAGCGAAAGCTTTACCAACACGTATATTGAGATAAAAGATAGGCGAGTAAACTCGGCTCGAAATATCAAATGTGTATGTATGAAAACTAACATACTTATACGACTTTGTCTCAAGAGTAGGAGATAAAGTAGATAGACTTTTGAGTGATAGGTAAGTTCAAGTCTCCCTATACCTTTTTGGTCGGATGAAGTTTCACTGGTTCCTTGAGTAGTTCTTCGTCTTCGTAAGATAATCGCCATGGAGTCTGGCCTAACCGAGACTTAGCTATAAGCAGTCTAGAAATCAAGACATATAGTTTTGACAACTAAACTTGACAAATATGCTTGATATAGCAACGCATGCGAGTTCGACCGAGCAATGCTCTAACAGTGGTCATCTAAAATCTATGCTTGCTGGATTTTTGTTTTTGATATGTTAGATGTTGTATATGTTTTCTTTTTGTGGTGCCACGCAAATGTAGTTCATGCGTTGTTAGACATAAATATATTAATGAACTCATACATATAAATACATGTATTCCTTACTTGAATGAAACAAACTTTCATTTATGTGTTCTTTGAAGTTGTGTTTGTACCCAAAATTACTTTTAGGCACAACCACGAGGATTTGATGATGATTATTGAGAATTAGGGTTAGAAGCGAATTGAAGTAGAACAATGAAGACAAAGAATTTAACGTGGTTCGGCATTGTGCCTACGTCCACGGATCAATCTCCCTAAGGAGAGTTATTTTATTGATTTCATTACAATAGCTTCCCTTCTAGGTTTCTTCTCTTTTAGCGTTTTCAGTCCCTGTACTTATACAGTTATGCTAACTTGTAACCCAAATAATTTGGGTGTTCTAGAACTTTCTTTCAGGGCCTTAGAGATGGACGAGCGGAAACAAACCGTCGGAAAAGGGTTGTTAGGTATGGGCCGCAAGTGTTCCTGCTTATAAGGCTAGCTTTAGTCGATATGGAACCCAAAATATCATGGTACAAAAATCACCCCCTCTTAACCCATAATTTATTGTGGGATTAAGATAAATTGACTTTCAGCTGCATTTGTCGAAGTGTCGTGCGAATCTCCCCCGAGTATACTCCACGGTTATTGAAATATTATGTAGCTCTCTCTAGAAATTCATAAACAAATTCCACAATATACACCTAACTTTCGCCCCCATTAGCTGTATAGAACTTCGTTTTTCTGGTCTTTAGCTTGGTAGAGACATTGGTCCTACAGTGTTGGACCTACCCACCTGGTGTATAACTTATAGCGAATTTTAGGCGCAGGCCCAAAAAAATTTATTTTCTTACCGTCAGGACCATAATTAACTTTGGATACGCTCGCACCAAAAGTTTTTTATAAATATGTTTTTACTCTATTACCCTCGGCAGTTTCGAACTAAAGCGGTTTTTCTTTTCTCCTGAGAAGTTATTACCCTAAGCGGTTTAAAAACTTTCAGCAGTTTCTTTTCTCCTCCACCAAAAACTCTGTAACTGATTTGAGGAGTTAATTTCTTCTCCATTTAAACCCTAAAAAATCAATTTCATACTCTATAAAACCAACCTAGAAACTAGTTAAGTTGAAATTACAAACCCTAGAAAGAACATTTCGACAAAAATGAACGAAACAGAAGCACAATCAGGTTAACAACATCATTTTATTTTAATTTCTTCTCCATTTATCACTTTCTTTTTCTTTGATTTTAACATCATTTTTACTTGTTGATGTTGAATTTGAAAATGGAGAAACAAATAGTGAAAGACCACTGATTGAGTTTACAATGAAGGCAAAGGAAGATTCTGTGAAAGAGAAAAAGGAATTGTCTGGTATGCATCTATAATAAGTCATTTGTTTTACTTTTAAATAACATATGTTACGCAGGAAACATAATGTGCATAACTTGTTATGCAGTAAAAATAACTATGCATAACTGCGTAGCTTATATGCATAACTGGTTATGCAGTAAAAGCAACTATGCATAACTGCGTAACTTATTATGCATAACTTGTTATGCAGTAAAATCAAACATGCTGAACTGCGTAGCTTATTATGCATAACTGCTTATGCAGTAAAATCAAACATGCTGAACTGCGTAGCTTATTATGCATAACTGCTTATGCAGTGAACTGCATAGCTTATTTTCATAACTTGTTATGCAGAAAAAGCAACTATGCATAACTGCGTAACTTATTATGCATAACTTGTTATGTAGTAAAAACAACTATGCTGAACTGCATAACTTGTTCTGCAGAAAAAAAACTATGATGAACTGCATAACTTGTTATGCAGTAAAAGCAAACATGCTGAACTGCGTAGCTTAGTATGCATAACTGGTTATGAAGTAAAACCAACTATGTGCATAACTAGTTATGCAGGTACATAACTTGCATGATGCATAAGGCATGATGATTTAACCCCTTTCTTACTTTTAAGTACTTATTATATTGTATCTTTTGTGTTGAATTTGTTTGTTTTAGTCAAGCAAGTTGTTGATAATAGGAAGAAAAGAAAAAGACGTGAACCCCAACAAACAGAAAAACTTAAAAAGAAGAAGAACCAAGGTGAAAATGAAGAAGAAGAAGAACCTGCCCCCTTATGCATCAATTATTATAAAGAAGGTGCGTTAACCTGGCAATCATTAATAACATGTTATCCCCATATAATTTCTTATGTTCAAAAAATAAATGCATAACAGGTTATATACTATGCATAATAGGTTATGCACACAACTGTCTGTTTAACAAATTTGCATAACAGTTTATGCATAAGCCTGGATAAAAGGCATATGAGGTTATGCAGTGAAAGTAGCAATTCTAACTTAGTAAAATACTTTTTTATTTTGTTATTTTGTTTGTGCAGTTAAAGCTAAGACCAAGCCTGCAACTCAAGGAGGTACTTATAGAGCAGGTTTTCCAAGGATGCTTGCATTGTTCAATAGGATAAGGGAAAGAGGTGGTTTTAGTCTATTGCAGGCTAATATGATCAATGTGTCTCCATTTGGGAAAGTCTATAACTGGTTAAATGCTGCGAACATTTCATACTTGGATGGTAAGAGCAACCAGATGATGGATGAGGTCCTTCTATCATATGACCATGATGATTTGAGTCAGCATTCATTCAAGGTGTCAGAAAACAAGTCTATACATTCAACGGCTAGTGAGCTTGCTGTTATTTTTCAGATGCCAAGAGTTAAAGGAAACAGAGGAAGAGATATTCTGACCTAAAAAGAAGAGATAGGGATGACTCAGTCACTTGCCCTCGTTAAGCAATTCCCATGCAAAAGAAGAGCAGGTGCTGTGAATAAAACTCCCAAATCACAAGTAACAAAGGTGTGGATAGATGATATTGAAAGGTTGTTGATGGAAAAACTTGATCAGAAAGGTCATGAAGAGGAAGTTGTTTCCCTTGCATGCCTTTACATGCTAGTGGTTCTGTTTTTTTGTCGATCAATGGGAGACTCACTGGACGTCTCGTATGTTGGTTTGGTGAAGGATTTGGAAACCATGGATTCTGTATCTTTTCCTGATCTAATTCACCAACACCTGATGGATGGCATCAATACTGTCAAAAGAGACAATCTTCTTATCAGGAATTGCGGTGGTTGCACTGTATATTCTCTTGTGAGTTTTTTTTTTCTTTTTTAAACTTTCTTAAAAAATATCTGCATAAAAAGTCTACATAACTAGATATGCAGTACCATAAACATCTGCATAACTAGTTATGCAATATAATTTTTATACTGCATAACTAGCTATGCAGTACAAATAAAATGTGCATAACATGTTATGCAGTACAAAAACAAGTTATGCAGTACAAAATGTGCATAACAAAATGTGCATAACAAAATATGCATTACAAATAAAATAAATGTACATAATATCTTTTTTCAGCTTTGGTTGGATGAGCACTCTAACATAGCTGAGATATCATCATCAGACATTGTCAAGGTCAATCCCAATGCTACACCAAGAGCTGCAAGGTGGGACTTTGCAGCAATGAAGAAAGCAATGCTCAAGAAGCATATTTCAAGCTTAGAGGTACTTGTTTATGAACCTTAAGAATGAATGTATATTTCAAGCATATGAAAGCAAACATGCAGAACTGCATAACTTATTATGCATAACTTGTTTAACTGCATAACATACGAACATTGTTTAACTGCATAACATCTTACGCAGATCCAAAAATAACTGCATGACCTGTTATGCATTGTTTAGAGTATCTGCATAACTTGTTATGCATATAAGAAGTGTTATTGTTTTTGTTAAGCATTCCCTGCGTCACTTATTGTTTTAATGCATAACATCTTATGCAGATCCAACATTGACATCATGACAAGTTATGCATTGTTTAGGTTATCTGCATAAGTAGTTATGCATATAAAAGGGTTTTTACGCCTTCTCTGCGTCACTTATTGTTTTAATGCATAACATCTTATGCAGATCCAACATTGACAGCATGACAAGTTATGCATTGTTTAGGTTATCTGCATAAGTAGTTATGCATATAAAAAATTTTTTACGCCTTCCCTGCGTCACTTATTGTTTAACTGCATAACATCTTATGCAGATCCAACATTGACAGCATGACCTGTTATGCATTGTTTAGGTTATCTGCATAAGTAGTTATGCATATAAAAGGTTTTTTACGCCTTCAATGCGTCACTTATTGTTTAACTTCATAACATCTTATGTAGATCCAAAATTAACTGAATGACCTGTTATGCATTGTTTAGGTTATCTGCATAAGTAGTTATGCGTATAAAAATTTATGTATTTGCTGATGATTGTTATTAAATCATGTTGCAGTTTCAAGAGAACTTTAGAGATGAGTACAGTGCAATGGAGTTGGAACTCTGTGAACCAAGAGAACCAAGAAAAAGGTCAGCTATATTGGAACTCGTTGCAATGAATCTTGAAGAGAACAGGGACAAGTATGAAGAAGCATTTCAAGATGTGTTACAAATCATTGAAGAAGAGAAGTGTCCTGATAGTATTGAAGCAAGGTTTAAGATTATTCAAGCAAAGCTGAAAGACATGAAGAAGACTCAGAAGACATATAGACGGACTGGAGGAGACTTCAATTCTCAGATGTATGAATATTTGAAGATTTTTCTCATTGATTCAGGCATAAATGAGGTGCAGGAAGAGTCGTCAGGTGGCCCTAGCTTAAATCCATCATCAGTTGATACTATTGTCCCACTTTGTGAAAATTTTCCAAGGAATCAGACACATGTTGAAGTAGTATCTTCAACTGAACCACCTACTCAAGAAGTTTTTCCAGAAGTTACCAGACTTGATAGCCAAGAGCAAACTGCTAGTCAAGGACTCCAGTCTTCACCTTTCAAGTTCATGGACATGGAAAAAGCTGTTGATCTCTCCAGCTACAAGGAAATTGACACACCATAGGAATTGGAGACAACACCAAATCTTGCAACAACTCAGGAAAGAATTGAAGCGCAAGAGAAATATTTTTTGGATGGTGATGATGATGATGACATTCTTTCAGAAACTGAGAAGAAAGCTGAAGAAAATGAACAACCCACATTTGATCTCCATATTTCACAAGGAGATGATGCTGGTGGACAACAACAACAAGCTGTTGAGATGCTAGAAGAGACAGTCGCAGAAAAGCCGGAACAACTCGCTGTTGAGATGCCAGAAGAGCAATCCACAAAAAAGCCGGAACAACCAGCTGTTGAGATGGCCATTGATGAGGGAACATGTGATAAAGATCTAGAAGAAATTATGGAACCTGCACTGAAGTACTTAGAAGACCTGGAAGAAGAATTTGTTTCTGGAACAGAATTTGGGAAGAAGGAAACTATGAAGAAATACTCGAGAAAAAAGGATGGGGACCATGAACATAAAGAAGGAACAAACCAAAAAGGAAGCAAGGTAAGGAGAATCAAGGAAAGGACATTGAGTAAAGAAAGGACATCCAGTATACTACTCAAAGATTGTGAACTAGGGAAGCAGCAGAAGAACAAAGACAAGCCTGATGACAATAAAGTTCAAGAAGAAGAACAAAGACAAGCATGTACGTCTGTTGGCAGGCCATTCAGTAAATTACCTCCGCTGGAAACAATGACATGTTTCAAAAAAAAATTCTTACTCAAAATTAAAATATCAAATCAACAACAGCAAAGATCAAATTTAAAAAATCAAATCATATCTATCCTGCATAACATCTTAGGCAGATCCAAAATTAACTGCATGGTTTGTTATGCATTGTTTAGAGTATCTGCATAACTTGTTATGCATAACTGGTTATGCAGTAAAAACAGCTATGCATAATGTTATGCATAACTGCTTATGCAGTAAGAGCAGCTATGCATAACTGCGTAACTTGTTATGCATAACTGGTTATGCAGTAAAAGCAACTACGCATAAATGCGTAGCTTGTTATGCATAACTGCTTATGCATTAAAAGCAACTATGCTGAACTGCGTAGCTTATTATGCATAACTGGTTATGCAGTAAAAGCAAACATGGTGAACTGCATAACTTATTATGCATAACTGCTTATGCAGTTAAAATACAAACATTGTTTAACTGCATAACATCTTATGCAGATCCAAAAATAACTGCATGACCTTTTATGCATTATTTAGAGTATCTGCATAACTTGTTATGCATATAAAAAGCCTTATTATATTGGTTAAGCATACCCTGCATCACACATTGTTTAACTGCATAACATCTTATGCAGATCCAACATTGACTGGATGACAAGTTATGCATTGTTTAGAGTATCTGCATAACCTGTTATGCATATAAAGTTATGCCTTCCCTGATGAGTGTTATTAAATCATGTTGCAGTTTTAGGAGAATTTTAGAGATGAGTACAGTGCAATGGAGTTGGAACTCTGTGAAATCGAAACTAAAAGATTGAATCGAAAAGATCTGCATTGATCGTAAATTCAAAAACAAGCTTAAAATATCTAAAAATCCATTCGAAAACCTAAATTAAACTCTGTAACTTAAAATAATTGATCATAATCTTAAAGAAACTAAAACCTAGAATCGAATCAAGATTAAACAAGATCAGAATCAAAGTTAAACAAGATCAGAATCAAAGATAAAACGAACGAACCTGAGCTTGAATTTCAGATTATCTTTGCTGAGTAAATTGAATCTCTCAATCATCTCCTTCGCAACTCTCGTAATTCAATACTTCAGCTCTCGCTCCGGCTCTATCTCAATCTCTCAAAACAAAATCTCAATACAAAATCTCAAAACATAAAGTGAGGTTAAACTTGGAAATAAAATAAAAAGAAAACTGAATTTTGAAAATTTTGGGTTTCGGCAGAATTTATACGCCGATTTTGGGTGCGCGTGTGAACTTTACACGCGTGGATTTGACAGTGGTGGAAGGTGAGAAAATGGGTGTGGCTGTAGTTTTCACTAGCTTATATCCTTTCACTTATTGGAGCTGTCCAATTTCCACCGTTCTGTTCACGAACCTCCAAGGGTAAACTTGTCTTTTCCGATACCACATTTCTTTTTTATAATGGCAGATTATGTCTCCTCGGATGAAACATTCTTGTTTTGTCTTAGAGCTTCCTTTCTGTTTTCCAATTCAATACGACTACTGTGAAGGAAATGTCGACTCGGAAATATCACTTCATGAAATCATCACGGCTCCGTTTGATTAATCCTTGGCATAATCCTTTTACCGATTCATTTACGAGGGTGTATCCTTTCCATTTACTATTTCATGTTCCATTAGAGAAAAAGCCCCAATTGGTTTCGGTGTGAAATTTCAGGTTGCGAAAGAAAGCTACTGGAGAAGTCTGGATTATTAAAACGGCGCAATTTCAGGTTCACTCCAGCACCAGGTATGTAATTCTCTTTGACCATCAATCCTTAAGCATCGTAGTTTAATTTTAATTTCCATGAATGAAGAAATGATTTTTGTCTTGGGTTCCAATTTATAGATCCCCTCTTCCTCATCTCATGCTTATTGCTGTGTTGACTCTTGAATGTTTAAAATTGATTTTTCCTTGCCATTGCATTAACTGTTTGCTCCACATTGCGAACATATTATTTTTGTACATGTACCCTCCATCTTCGGAAATCGATGCTGACCTCGAGCGATTCAGACGATTTCACCCCGGCGGTACCTTAATAAGTGGAAATTCCAAATGCTTATTTGCTCGCGTTGTTTCCTTGAAATGGCGGCTCATTCCTTGTACATGCTGATTAAGCTAAGATGATATGCGGAATTATGAGATTCATTGAATTCCGTGACTTGACAGGAAATCACACGGTTGGGGACGGAAATATTGAGGTGTCCTCTACTATAAGGATGCTGACCAAAGAGTTGTCTGGAGTGCGACAAGATTTAGCTGGATTCAATTCCTGTGAAATGCAACTACAGCAATCCTTGGGTAAACTAAAGATGTACTTCGCAACTTTCAGTAAGGTACTGACTTCCCAACATAAAACTTGGTAGGGCTGATCTTACCTTAGCTTATTCAACCCTTTGCAGCAATTTTCTCCATCGTCAGACTGCATTTTTGAAATCACCAGTAGAGTTCCGGCCTGAGTATCGGATGGTATTTGGGGCGTGACGATGGCGGTGGTGAAAATACTGGCGATGCATGCATGATATTCAGTCTTGGTAGAAATTGCCTGCAATTACTTGTGAATCAACGGCCTTCGTAAGGATATTAACCTTTGGTTGGAAAAATTAAGATGGTTGTGATTCCGACTCCAAAACGCTTTATATTGATCTTGTTGTTGTCTGTAGTAGTATATTCGCCCCCACTAGCATATACAAGTTAGTGATTATTTGTTTATGCTAGTAATTTCCCCTTCGAATGATTAGCTTCGTTGCACTATAAGGGTAAAAATATTTATTCCTTTCTCTTAACTCTTGAAATGTAACTCCAGCGTTGGGAAGTTCAGTTTTCAAGGGCACTAAGCTCTTAAAAACGACAACATAGAATGACTAGAACGCATGGCCGTTGTTTCTTAAATAGGACGAGCATGAAACTGCACAAACAAGTTGGTGCTGCAATTATATGATCAGTATCATGATTAGAAAAAGCTTTTGCATCTCTTCGTGTCTCTTAATTTATGGCCAACTTCGACGCCACACAAATAGATGCAACTATGCAATTTAAGAAAGAATCTGGCAACCTCAAATGCTCCATATGGACTATGTACTCGAGTTGCTGGAGAACATCTCAAACAACAATGTAACAAACTTCGAACTCGATCGAGTTGTGGATACGATATCTACGCAGACTCGGTCATATTGTGGATTAAAAATCAACAAATTAAATCCCACCAACGCCGCTTCGACGGCTTAAAGGAAACTCTAACTCGTCTCGATGCGGATTTGATTCGACTGTCCACTTGTTTATCGAACCTAAACAATGTGTTGATGATAGAATTTTTCATTTTATTCAGGTGCCATGCAACTCGCCCCCAAGCATGATGTTTGGAGTGTCACGCGACTCACCTAAAAAATTGTGATTCGCGCTAAGGTGTCACGTATCTCGCCCCAAATGACATTCGTCGTTGTTGGAGTGATACATAACTCGTCCCAAGCAAGTGTCATGATGTTAAATGTTCGCACAAGGGTGCACCTCCTTGTTACATCTCGCTCGCGCATGAATTAAAAATATGAGTTTCCTGCTACCTTGAATTCGCGGGGAGGGCCAATTCCCTTATTCAAGATTCACGCAGAATTGTAAGAGACCGAGTAAGACAATTGTGTAATTCTCAGTGGTGATTCTATAATGAATAAAGAGGTCGTAGCCGTTTGGTGGATGTAGACAATATTACACATATTGTGTATATTGTTGAACCACGTTAAATCCATGAGTACTTTACTTCTTGTTGCTTTGTTTATGGCATGCATCTATGTGGTTCTCTTTCTCTTCTTCTTATCCTAGATTATAGTAAGGTTCATGGAGCAATCCGAGAAATCAAGTATTTCTTGTTAGCTAATATGTTTCCGCAAGATTAGCATGTAGATGGCTCTTAACCCCAACAATTGGTATCAGAACTTTAGGATGGATAGAAGGTTTGAAGAGAGAAGTTTTAGGTTTTCTGGATTGGCAGAAAATTTTGAAGACGAAGGATTTGGTTTCATCAAGTATGTGAGGATTTGATGTTACAGCTTCCGAAGATGCAGAGTTTGATGTTATCAAGTATGTGTAGGATTTGATTTCATCAGTTTAGGAATAAAGCAAAGTAAAGCATACTTCTAAAGGAATGGGATTATATCAGGTGATCTGCATTCGATATGGTCAAGAATTATTGTCTTGATGTTTATGGTGCTCTACGTTGGAGATTTGACATTGATACTTATTGGAGAATAAACCATATGCATGGCTTCAAGTAAGTTTATTTATTCTCTATACTTCATACCATATTCTTGTGAACTGTTTGAAATACCTGCTTAGAGTGGTTTTCGATTAATCGGTGTTTGCTTGGCAAGACACAAGAAAGCAAGAGTATTGTAGTTGGAGTACAAATATTGGTTTGTATATTGTGGAAGTAAAGATGGAATATTAGCATATCAAAGTCTCATTATTGTTCCATATCAAGGGAAAAATACTTTGGTTATAATCGTCATCAGTTGGATTATGTTGCTGCTTGTCTTTAACCTGAAGTTGAAGAATGTAAAGATGAAGTCATACTCGTTCTTCCTTAGTTGTTTGTTAAAATAAGGATTTTGGAAATCTCGTAGTAGGTTCATTTTGGAAGTATTGTCCGTTGGCAGGGTTTATGTTTCAGAAGTGAAGAGTATTGTTTTTCAGTCTTAGTATTTGAAGTGTGTGGCTACAAATAAGTTGCATAACATGGATCACTGGATGAGATGTGATATTGGTTGTGGTGGAGCTATGATTTCTTATTCTTATATAAGAAGAAGTTTGTCGACACTGTTTGTAGGGTTTGTTTGTCTGTGTTGAAGTTTGACATTCTTTCGGGTAGAACAATGTGGTGGAGTTTCTCTCGTATTATTTCCGATGGAGAATCTAGATAGTTTCTGATATTTTAATTCTTGTCGATGACGTTCTGCCGAAGATTTTTTTGGTTGTACACCATTTGAAGTCGATCAGAGCTAGTTGAAGTGCAAGACCATTGGGAGAAACAGGTTGGTCTATTTGTTTTGAGGATACGTTCCTACTTTGGTAAAGACCCGTTGTGAGGAATTAAAAAGGTATCGCTTAGACACTTCAAGAGTTTAAAGAATAAAATAAAACAATAAAATGTGTATGGTGGTGTGGTTAATGGAGCTAGCGCATACTACTTGGAGAAAACACGGTGCATGAATTTGAGTAGGCTACAATTTCGGCGTGTATTTCCGTCAACCTTTTATTATCCATTGGTTGTTCGATTTCCCGATGATCAGTGTGAGACTTTCGGTTGGAGAAAGCTACATTATAGCAATGATAATATTTGGGGGTTTGCTCGTCTGCTATAGTTATTGAAATTAATTTCAATAGTGATAGAGCATGTAGAGATGAAGGTAAACATTTATATTGAGAAGTTTGATTCAGCAACGGTATAGTTTCCTTCAAGTTATTTTCTCTATGAAGCATGAGAAGAGAAACTCAACAGCGTCTTGAATTGCTTGGATATTGAGGAAGTTACCAAAGGTTTCAGATTATGGCTGGGTGTGCTTGGGTCTTTGTGTGAAAGACGAATTATCATATTTCACAATGTTGGTGTACGTTTGGAGCAAGATTAGGAAAAGGATATGCACAAGGAAGAATGTGTGACTTTATGCATTGTTACGAGGGTAACAGTGAATTCTTCGATGTTAGTCACAGTGTTATCCGAGGCCTAAGTGTGTTTTAGTTTGATTTTCGCGAAGTCGAAACTACATGCTTGCTATGAAATTGATAAAAGACTATCTTGACAATTATGTTAAAGCCCGTAAAAAGGACATTGTTGTCAAAGCCCGTTGAGGTTGTTGAAGTGGTAATGAAGGTTGGTGTGTCAGCTGTCGAAGTCTATGTGAAGCTGGACACGTGTTAGTATGTATGCAATGGTATATGATGATCTTTTTAAAGGAGTAAAACTCAATTGGGGAAATATGGTCGTAGAATCATGATCCAATCGGAGATAGGCTCCTAAAGCAAGATTCATAGAGATGATCTCGAGATTGGCACGCAATGGAAATGATCTCTAGATTGGTTGTATTTGGTGCGCAGTTAGAGTCATGCTCAATATGCTTTGGTACATACAAGGTGGTTAGTTTCTGGGAAGCTAACATAAAGGTTGGTTTATTATAAAAGAACACAAGGTATCTCGTTAACTCGCTTTGGAGGACATGCTCGTGGAAAAAGCAAGTATGTGATCACTTGTTTAAATAAGCAATTGACTCGGTTAGGGTTAAGGAACGAAGATGAAGACTATGGTTATACTAAAGTAATGCTTAGGCAGACACATGAAGATTACTGTGGTAGTTTTATTTGTTGATCGATTAGTTATGGATGTCAACCCTAACGGATGTGGTGCGCAACTTGGAGTTAGTGGCTTATAAGAGCGAAACATTAACTCAGGTGGAGCAAGGAAGGCCAAGGGAGTTGCGTTCGTAGTATGAAGCAAGTTCGAAAGTGGTAAAGGCTCAAGGACGCATAATGACTGTAACTAAGTTCGAAGGTAGCATATGGACAACGATCGTGTATGATATGATTGAGTTGGCATGCAATACACCTTTAATGGTGTCCATCAATATGGAGTTGTGAACATAAAGGAGTAAGGTGTATTTTCTCAAGATGTTGCATAACGGATGATCATATGATGATGGTTGGTTTGATGGCCTGGATTTTTTCACTGTGATGGAGATTTGTACAATCACCGGTAGGTTGGATTGTTAAGTCTTGAGTAAGTGACGTTCAAGTTTGGTTTGCTCTTTTTTCTGACGGAGGTTCTACGTAACGTTTTTTGGGTGAATTACATTTCGGTTTGATTCCTATTGAGGATATGTAGGCAACCAGTGATGGTGCAATCGATGTTCGGGAGATGGAGGGATAACAGTTGATAGTCTCATGCATGAATGCATGATCCGAGGTGGAGAATTTTTAGGAAACGTAGGTTTCCTAGTTTAGGTCAAAGAAAAGGCTAAGTTCTAGAAGATTCTGGAAAGGCTCCGTTTGGGAAACCTAGCTAGTTTAGGACAACCTCCATATATAAGATGGATTTCTTAATTGACCACGGTTTCCTTGGGAACCAAGTTTGTGACTCCTATATAAGGAGGTCTAGGCTAAGTGTTTTAGTCATGGAATCCTCAATATAAATCTCGTAGAGATATGAGGGATTCATCCCACTTATTGAGGTGGTTATGTGAGAGACCTAATGGTGGATGGAGTAAATCATTATGGTGCTTATGGGATAGTGATCGATGTTGGAAGATATGTCGTTATGGAATATTCGTATGGAGATGTTGATAAAAGGAAAAAATACTTACTGTTACAGGATAATCTAAATTTATTTACTGGACCTTATCGGTCAAATAAATGGTCAACTATATTTAGGTGCGTAATGTGTAATAGAATGAAGGCCATACCTTTCGTGGAATTGGGATGGTCTATGGATCACATATTTCTTTTTACATACATATATTATTTTCAGGATTAATTTTAGAAATGTTAGTTATTGTCATGGATGGAGGATCATGACGGACTATACAGCATAGTGTAAAGCCTGTATAGTTAAAGTCTTGAATTAAGTGAAAAGTTAAATCGATTCATATGTTTGTGATGCTCCTTCCCACATGGGAGGTTACGCAGACTTCTATTGAGCCTTGGGAACACGCAAGATAAATTCGTTATAATTTTACATTTTGAAATAAGAACTCGTTATAAATTTCGGTCAGCTTTCACTGCTCAGTAGTAATCTAATTTATTAGGACTCCATATGTAAAGAATGTTTGGCATCACTGGACCACTATACAAACACTTGACAACAAGGATACGCATGCCACGTATTATTAACTCCATTAACTCCTATTCTGCTGAGCAAGTTGCTTGAAATTATAATAATCATCTGAAGCATATTTGCTCATCATGAATTTACTCGCTAGGCCATTTAATTCGAATTCTGTTATTAGTAGGGAAAAAACGGATTTAAGGAGGGAAAAAGAATGTCCAAATTATGATCAATGTTTGGTCAAAGAAAGATACAAGGAGAACGAATAATATATTTATTAAACATCAGCCTTACCCTCATTAAGTTGACCCATCGATGTGTTTCGGGATGGCAATGGGGCGGGACCTTGAATCCCATCCCCTACCACATTCAAAAAACCAAAACCCGTTCCCCGTAAAAATGGGGCGGGGACGGGTATGGGGAATCCCCGTAGGGGATGTGTTTTCCATGGGTTACCATAACATGTTGGAGAAAATGAGTTATTTAATAAATGGATTTTTGGTCTTGGTGTGGTTTGATCTCATGACCTAAGGGTCTAAGGATACTCAGTCATTTTTGAGTGAATGAAATGGAACCTTTAGTCCCACATTGTGGAAAACTAAAGAAGTGCTCCACTATATAACCATGTGCTCATGGATATGTTGTAAAACAATGTGAGTGGAGCGGGTGGGCCGAAAAATACATGTTTCGACCCATGCCCATGCGCGTATACCATGCACCAAGTTTCTCTTCTACTCGTATTTATTTTTGGCGAATTTTTCTTTAGGAAATTAATTCCAAAAATATTTTCTTAATAGTTTTATTTGTGGGAAATTCCTTTTACGAGTTTTACTTGTTTTTGGAGAAAACCAAAACCTAACTTGATTTGCAAGTATCTCATCCTATAAATATGACTCGAAATTCTGTTTTCAAAACACCTAAGCAGCGACTATCTCTAGGTCTACTTTTCTTCTTCTTCTTGTTTTTTGTGCGTCGTTTTACTTCCATCCCTGTTACTGAGTTCAAGAGTGGGTAACTTGCGTTGTGCTAACTCAAGTTATATCGGGCAGTCTTATCCTGGACACATCTTCGCACGTTGGGGTTTAGCATTACTTCAGAGTATACCCGCGAACTAATATGTTAAGGACAGCTTGTTGAACCTGTGATTCTGCCCTCATCAATTTGTTCGTGGTAGAGTTGTTTGATAAGGTTTTTTATATTTATTTTTTGATACATCTGACGTTTCTTATATTGTTGCAAGAGACCAAGAATCTTAACACATTACTATTCCTTGTAACAATGGGAAAGAACGACGTTGAAAGACCACAGAAGTTTAACTGAAAGGATTTCAAGAGATGGCAATCCAAGATGCTATTTTATCTAAGCCATCATGAACTGGATTATGTACTTGTTCCACATGATGAATTGATGAATGTTGAAGGTTTAACTGAGGAGGCGATCGAGTATAACAAGAGGTGTAATTTTCTGGCGAAAAATCATATCATGAATGGTTTGGAAGATGCGATGTATGATTTTTACAATGCTAAAGAAAATTTCAGTGCTTATGATTTGTGGACTGCGTTAGAAGCAAAGTATCAAGCGGAGACTGCAGTGAGCAAGAAATTTCTGGTGGCGAAGTTTATGGACTTCAAGATGACGAATGATAAGCCTGTTGTTGATCAATTCCTCGAATTTCAACAGATCATTAATGAGATTCTTGTTGAAGGTATGGTCATTGATGAGACGTTTCAAGTATCTGCGGTAATTGAGAAGTTACCATCTTCTTGGTCTGAGTACAAGAAAAATCTAAGACATGAAACTGACGAGATCAACATGGCTGAATTAGGAAAGAAAATTCAAGTGCAAGAGATGTTGTGCACCAAGGACAAGAATGTGTCTTCTGCAAGGGACATGAGTAACAAAGCTCATATGACTGAACACAGATCTTCCAAAGCTGGAAAAGGTGAGAGTAACAATCGTAACTCTAAGCGTGGTCCTCCCAAGAAAGGTATGTTTCGAAAACCAGTGAGTAGAATTAGCTCCATTAGGATGTTATTTCTATAGCTTCTGTCCATAACCTAGAGATACATCAGATGGATGTAAAGACATCGTTTTTGAATGGTGATTTAGATAAAAAATTCTATATGGAACAACCCGAAGGCTTTGTAGTTAAAGGTTGTGAAAAGAAAGTTTGTAAACTGAAGAAATCTTTGTATGGATTGAAACAAGCACCTAAACAGTGGCATGAGAAATTTGATCATGTGATGATTTCTAGTGGTTTTAGAATTAATGAATTTGATAAGTGTGTTTATACTAAACTTGTCAAGGATGCCTGTGTGATTGTATGCTTGTATGTTGATGATATGCTTATACTAGGTACAAACATGGATGTTATTAATACCACTAAGAAACTGTTGAATGAGAACTTTGACATGAAATACTTAGACCCCGCTGATGTCATATTAGGGACGAAGATTAGAAAAACTTTTAATGGCTATAGTCTGAGTCAGTCTCATTATGTTGAATCCATACTTAAGAAATATAATCAGTTTGACTGTAAACCTGTTTGCACTCCATATGATTCTTCTTGCAAAATCATGAATAATAAGGGTGTAGGTGTTAACCAACTTGAATACTCGAGAGTCATAGGAAGTCTGATGTATTTGATGAATTGTACAAGACCATACATTGCTTATGCTGTGAGTAGGTTAAGCAGGTATACTTGTAATCCAGGGCAGAAACATTAGGATGCACTTATTAGAGTGCTAAAGTACTTGAAGTACACAATGACCTTTTGTTTGAATTACGAAGGGTATCCAGCCGTCCTTGAGGGATTTTACGGTGCAAACTGGATAGCAGACTCAGAGGAGTCTAAGTCTACCAGTGGATATGTATTCACTCTAGCAAGTGCGCTTGTATCTTGGAAGAGTTCCAAACAAACATGTATAGCTCGCCCAATTATGGAGTCGGAGTTTATTGTGTTAGATAAAGCAGGAGAGGAGGCCGAATGGCTAAGAAACTTTTTAGAAGATATTCCTCTCTGGCGTAGGCCTGTGCCAGCTATATCTATACATTGTGATAGCAAATCTGCAATAGGTAGAGCTAAGAATAGCTTCTACAATGGAAAGTCTATACATATGCGTAGAAGACATGATTCTTTGAAATTACTAATCTCAACAGGAGTTATTTCCATAGATTGGACAAATTCCAAGGAGAATATCGGGACCGTTTAACGAAAGGTTTGTCCAAGGAGATAGTTAGTAAAGCATTGAAGGGGATGGGGCTTAGGCTCAAATAATTAAACTTGACATGAAGGATACTCAACCTTGTTGACTGAAGATCCCAAGATCAAGGTTTCGAATGAGACAACTAATTTGTGGTGGGTAAAGGTAAACACTATCAGAGAATTTCATTCTCTGTCCCTTCCTTATGGTGTTGATGTGATAGTGTGACTACATGTGGAGGATGACTTTTAATTAAGTCTTAATGAGTTCTATAGTTTCAATTTAAGATTGAAGTGGGGTGTAGCAGTAAACACTCTTGATGGAACTCACCTATATGAATGAGGAAGTGGGTCGCTTCCTATGAGAATGGAGTCGATTCTCTAGAGCATTCTGAGAAATAGGATATGTCCAGGGCCAAAATGGACAAAACGACACGAACTTAGCAACACTTGAAGGATATCATGCGTGGATGTTATTAGAATTACACCAAACGCTAGAAGTTCAAGACATCGTGTTCACTGTCTAGCTAGTAGTTTCGGTAACTTCTCACTAAGCAAGGTTCAAGACCTCATGGACACCTTTGCCTAAATGGCATTTTCCGTACTTTGATTTTTCGTTATTTACCGAGATTTCATTCATGTGGGGGATTGTTGGAGAAAATGAGTTATTTAATAAATGGATTTTTGGTATTGGTGTGGTTTGATCTCATGACCTAAGGGTCTATGGATACTCACTCATTTTTGAGTGAATGAAATGGAACCTTTAGTCCCACATTGTGGAAAACTAAAGAGGTGCTCCACTATATAACCATGTGCTCATGGGTATGTTGTAAAACAATGTGGGTGGAGCGGGTGGGCCGAAAAATACATGTTTCAACACATGCCCATGCGCGTATACCATGCACCAAGTTCCTCTTCTACATGTCGAAAAATACATGTTTCGATACATGCCCATGCGCGTATACCATGCACCAAGTTCCTCTTCTACATGTCGAAAAATACATGTTTCGACACATGCTCATGCGTGTATACCATGCACCAAGTTCCTCTTCTACTCGTATTTATTTTTGGCGAATTTTTCTTTAGGAAATTAATTCCAAAAATATTTTTTTAAGAGTTTTATTTGTGGGAAATTCCTTTTACGAGTTTTACTTGTTTTTGAAGAAAACCAAAACCTAACTTGATTTGCAAGTATCTCATCCTATAAATATGATTCGAAATTCTGTTTTCAAAACACATAAGCAGCGAAAAATACATGTTTCAACACATGCCCATGCGCGTATACCATGCACCAAGTTCCTCTTCTACATGTCGAAAAATACATGTTTCGATACATGCCCATGCGCGTATACCATGCACCAAGTTCCTCTTCTACATGTCGAAAAATACATGTTTCGACACATGCCCATGCGTGTATACCATGCACCAAGTTCCTCTTCTACTCGTATTTATTTTTGGCGAATTTTTCTTTAGGAAATTAATTCCAAAAATATTTTTTTAAGAGTTTTATTTGTGGGAAATTCCTTTTACGAGTTTTACTTGTTTTTGAAGAAAACCAAAACCTAACTTGATTTGCAAGTATCTCATCCTATAAATATGATTCGAAATTCTGTTTTCAAAACACATAAGCAGCGAAAAATACATGTTTCAACACATGCCCATGCGCGTATACCATGCACCAAGTTCCTCTTCTACATGTCGAAAAATACATGTTTCGATACATGCCCATGCGCGTATACCATGCACCAAGTTCCTCTTCTACATGTCGAAAAATACATGTTTCGACACATGCCCATGCGTGTATACCATGCACCAAGTTCCTCTTCTACTCGTATTTATTTTTGGCGAATTTTTCTTTAGGAAATTAATTCCAAAAATATTTTTTTAAGAGTTTTATTTGTGGGAAATTCCTTTTACGAGTTTTACTTGTTTTTGAAGAAAACCAAAACCTAACTTGATTTGCAAGTATCTCATCCTATAAATATGATTCGAAATTCTGTTTTCAAAACACATAAGCAGCGACTATCTCTAGGTCTACTTTTCTTCTTCTTGTTGTTTTTTGTGCATCGTTTTACTTCCATCCATGTTGCTGAGTTCAAGAGTGGGTAACTTGCGTTGTGCTAACTCAAGTTATATCGGGCAGTCTTATCCTGGACACATCTTCGCACGTTGGGGTTTAGCATTACTTCAGAATATACCCGCGAACTAATGTGTTAAGGAAAGCTTGTTGAACCTATGATTCTGCCCTCATCAATTTGTTCATGGTAGAGTTGTTTGATACGGTTTTTTATATTTATTGTTTGATAATCTGACGTTTCTTCTATTGTTGCAAGAACACCAACATAACATTACAATAAATATTTAAAATTTTGTAAATAATAATAATTTAAAAATAATTATAATGGTTCAAACAATGATACTAACCTAAGTAGTGCATTTTAAATTTTTAAGTTTATAATAACCAACTAAAACTGAAAAATAAAGGAAATAATTGATCCACAATTAAGTATTATGGTTCATTTTACTTGTTAGTTCCTCGTTATTAACCATCTACCTCCATGTTAATCATCTCATCATAATCTTCTTCGTTATATTCCAAAATAATTCCTCGATCAGATATAATAGGTTATGGTATGGGGTGGGGATCTTGAATCTCATTCCCATCCCATACCCGCATCACTATTTTCGGGGATTTTCCGTATCCTGTTTATACGGGTAAAACCTTAACCCATAGGGGCGGATCTCCACGGGGATGGGTTTGAGTGGGGCAAATTACCATCCCTAGACGTGTTTATCTTCTTCGTCCAGAAATCCATGTGTCGAAATTCTTACAAGTGTGTTCACCATTTTAAAGAATTGAATGAGGATTAATCGTGGGTGGAGGAGGAGAAAAACGGAGAAGTACATAAAAAGCAATTGGTAATCGTTACAGAGGTGTACCACCATCGATCAATTTTTTATTTAATTTCTACAAAGGTGTACCGTCTTCACCTTACTGAGCGTGTTGTTTATGCTCGTAGTTCAGCTGCCATTCCTTCAAATCCTAATCCTTAACTTGTTGATTCAATAGAAACTCTTTTATCAGTTCATAATAATAAGAATCCATTTTATCCGTACTTTATGGTACAAACAAGTTGATTGGCTTCCCTTAGTCGATATGGACCCCCAAATATTATGGTACAAACAAGTTGATAGGCCAAACCTTATGTAGAAATGGTTAATTGCTTGTTTTGATAGGTGAATTGTATTTGTTTGAATTTTGGTGATAATAAGCTTATTATATGGAGTGGTCATCAATCTGGAGTCTTTTCTATGGTATAAGAAGATTTAGAAAGCTTGTTGTGCATCCCAGCTTGTAATATCTGGAAGATTATTATACTAGGTGCTTGTTCTAATGATGAAAACATGAATAAGAGGGGCTTTAAGTTTGCTTCAAGATGTTATCTTTGCCACAATGACCAGGATAAATGGTCTTATTGTGGAAATATTTGTCGTTGTAAGCTTTACTTGAACTCAGATTTGAGATGTTGAAATACAAACAAGAACGTTCTCAGGGACACACTACATGACGTGAATGAGTACAAGGCCGTTTCTGAGCTTTGCAAAACCTTTTGGCAGTTGCAAAGTTTCAGAACTAAAATGCTGGAGCTTTTTACAATAATGAAATAAACGTCACCAAAAAAATGATAAAAGATTAAAAAATCACCATTGCCAGGGGATCGGACCCGGGTCACCCAGGTGACCGGCGGCAATACTTACCAATATACTACAACGACTTTTGTGTTAATGATTATCCTTAAATATATTAAGACAGGATACACTTGTGATTTAAACACATAGATCAAGAAATGTGGAATAAAAAACTCGTAAAAAATCACAGTTGTTTAATCAAGAGTTCTGGGCGTGAGTTCTGATGGAAAAGGCTTATGAAAAACCGATGCATAAATACACTTCAGAAAAGAAAAGACCAATCTGCGAATCTGCCAACACAGACATTGAATTTATGTCAACTCCTCATGTCAATATATCGAGTCTGCCGAGTCTTGTAAGCAACACGATGAAGGAATCGACAGTAGCATCTGCCAAGTCCTTCAACCATGTGCTTGATCAGCCACTACTGATGGAAGCTGAAGATCTGCTGGCTGAATTGCATATATAAGAGCGACATCCGACGGATACTGACGTGGAGCTTCTAGTTACTGAAGCAATCTGTTGAAATGTTGATGCCGTCTTGGAGCTGCTCAACTAGGGAGATAACTAGGAGACATTTATAGTTAATGAACCAGAATTGACCACATGCTTGATGATCCACTACAGATGGAAACAAAAGATGATGGGCTGGCTGAGTTGAAACTGTACAACCCGTCCCATATTGTTAACTACGTCAAAGGGAACAAGCATTTCCTGTTCCGCATTTTGCTGATGTTCGGTGGTACCAGAATTGGTTTCGGGCTACGCAAACATGGAACCATTAAGTCATCCTCATCTCTAGCCCTCTTCGGATAAGTGCTCTTTCAGTTGGGGAAGTAGCATGTGCATAATGAACTTGTGGATTTCTGTTCTGAACCATGTGTCCTGAGCGAGTGTGAATCTCCTCGTCGAAGTGATGAGGTGCAGGAGGAGGGATTAATATGGGGAAAACACAGCCCTCTCACGCCAACCACCCTATAGACAAAATCACAATCAGCAATTAATGAAAACAAAAGAAAATGGCGTACAGAATTCGACCGTTTATTAAATTCATCTTCTCCACATATAGCCTAAAACAAATTCCAACTTACAAACAGTGACGGATAATAACCAAATTTTGATTTGTACCACCAAATGAGAGGAAAATGAAATGTGACTTCACTCGCCTCGAACAAATTCAACTTAAAGATACAAAAGATAAATAGAAAGCAATTATTTCTATCAAAAACATATTTGAAAATAGTGGATACAGACTTGACTAAACTCTAAATAACACCAAAAAGAGGATAAACATTCACTCTAAATTTGAAGTAGCAGTTATACAGATTATACTACTTTAATGACTCCAATCCTATACATCTAAGGCCATACCATTCAAACCCATGTTTCAAAAATGAACTGCACAACAACAGCACCCATATTATACAAACACCTATAAAGATGTAGTCGTCTATATCAACCGCAGAAACTATACAAACATGATTATTAAGATTTGTAGATTTGCAATCAAAATCAGCATATAACCGTCTCGAGTCTAATCTTCTGTTACGAGAGAGTAAAATACCCATATAAGTTTAGGTAAGGAACTAACCTGGTTCATGGACGCTGAGGCAGAAGAAACGGTATTATTAGGTGGTAAAAGCAATGTAGAACACAACCCAGAATTGAAGATATTGACTCTGTCATATATGCAATTTCATGAGCGAGAAGCCATCTTGTTCCTTGGTGTTGCTCTTGGTCCTCCTTTCGCTGTATCATATACATGTAGTCTTGGATATAAAGGGTCCTACACTCTTCTCCTAATCTCTTCCATAAGTAACCCTTCTCCCGGAAAAACAAAAAACAAAATCTCAAAGAAGCCAACCTTGAAAGGGACAAAATTTGACCCCTATTTACAAAAACCCAACCACTTTTGAGTTAGAAAAACTCAAAATTTCCCCAAATTTAAACTCTTAGAACAATATCCAGATGGCCAAACTCAAGCTGTCTTTGCACTACCCAAGCTGATAGAGAGCAGTTTGGAGTCCTCATTTCTTGAAGTGATGTCTTTGATGCTTTTTTGGAGCAACTCCACGAGGGAAATGATGCAAAGACTTCTACTGTTGATGAACCAGTACTGAAGGAATCTGCAGTGGCATCTGCCGAGTCTTTCAACCACGGCTACACATGAGCGATATCTGACAGAGACGGACCTGGAGCTACTAGTTCTTGAAGCAAGGTCTATTAAAAATGTTGATGCTGTCTTGGGCAAGCTCCACGAGGGAGATAACTCAAGGACATTTATAGTTAATGAACGAGAACTGAAGGAACCTGTGGCAGCATCTGCCGAGCCTTTAGAGCATGTTTGTTGGTGATCCACTGCTGATGTAAATAGAATATGATGGGCTGGGTAGGTCGGGACTCCACACACAAGAATGTAAACTGAGAGAAACTGAATTGAATTCTCATGGAAATCTTTGATCATAAGTTCAAAACTTTATACTTAGCCTTGCACTAAAACCTTTATGATATATATTTTGTAGATCATCTGTCAGTGAGCATTTTCAAAATGCAGATTACACATTAGAATCTAATTGCTTCTCTCCCACGACTAAAACTTTTAAAACCAAATCTCTACTGGAACACTAATAAAATCTGATAGCATATGACTGTAGATACCTTTTCATAAACGAAACGGGATTATTATATTAGCAGTGTCATTCTTCCGCACATTAGCTTCAGCTAACTCCTTCAAACTAGACCATGATTTCCTTCTTCTTTTAGTCGAACTTCCTGAAACTTTTTCTACATCAGTGGTCTTAGAGTCACTTACAGTTGCAACCTGTTTATTGTTAGACTTGTTTCTCTTTCTTCGCTTTGCATCTAGCAAAAGCAACGGCACACTATTCAATGGAGTTGTCGGGCTGTTTTCACTTGCAACATCTTTACAAACTAGGTAATTCATCTCAGGGACCGTTGCTTCTGATTCTACAATGGCTATAGGTACTAGCTCCTGTGCAGTCTTGCCAATCTCTTTATTGCTTTTAAAAACATTTTCAGATTTTGAATGTATCTGATCGACGACTTCTTCTTTAAATCCCGCCACATTGTCTGGACAAACTATTGCTTCCACATTCAAATCTACCTTACATTCGCCCGCTCTAGATTTTACCAAATTAAAATGCTTCTCATCACATTTAACTTGTCTCATTCTTGGAGGTAATATCTCTTTCATATGATTCTTCGATGTCCCCCTTTTCAGGTTTCTATGTGAACAGAAGTTGCATGTATAAACAACCTTGTTTTGTGGCGGACCACTTGAGTTTTTGCGCCATTTCATCTCCTTCATCGTTCCATGCTTTTCGATTCTAACAGTACAGTTGGAACCGGGTTGAAGAATCGATTCACATCTGTAGAGAACTCACATAATTAAACTAATATTTTTGACAGTCATTTTATCAAACACTTGATGTCCATCGACCTTAAGTAAACCAAAAGCAGAAAAACAACATGAAAAGATTACACCTTTGGCAAAGAAACAGGGAAGAATCAACAGGAGTAGCCATAGATTCAGAACAAGAAGCTAATCTCTGTCCAAACAAAGCACCTAATGAAGGAATTGAAACATGACCACCAGCCGATAATGCTAATTTCTCCAAATGTTTGGTTTTCAATAGTGACCTCCTCCTACCAACATTACTATTTGATCTGCTGCTAATATTATTCTTGTGATTTCCTCCTCTTCCATGAATTTGTTGTCCAAGTGTTAAACCACCACCTAGATTGCTTCCATTAACAAACCCTGATTTACCTCCTCCTCCTTTCTTGTTTCCACTCTTACCCATCTTTACAAATTTTCTCTACAGAATCATAGAATCTCATCAGTTGATGAAAAAATGCAGTTCGTTGTCTCTCTTAGAAGTAGTTAGGTGCCTCAGTCGGTGTCTCTCCCCATAAAACAAAACATAAATAAACTGGACGCAACTTGTACAAGCACAATCTGTTTTGGATGTAGTCGCAGTTAACTCATGGTAACGTCTTTTTTCCGAAGCACAAATCCTCTTCGAGCTTACCGAGTCTGAAACTATTCACAATTTTCCGTTAACCTGTTATAGTGGCGGCATGGTTTATTAGAGCGGCGGTATTCTAATAGGACAAAAAAAGGTCATTATATGATCATTCAAGGTGTCCCTTATCAAAAAAATACTGGAAATGACAAATTAATCGTCATAATTAATAATCTAGTTTAATGATGATAATCAAGTTTAGTGTTAATGATTAATTTTCACTTATATTAACTCAAAATCAAAACCAAAATCAGATTTGTAGAGTTAAAAAAAAAAAGTTTAGAGGAGAAGGTCAATCTCAATCAATTGAAGAAATCAACCAACAAAATGAAGAACCAGGACCTGAAAATGATCGGGTATACTTCTAAATTAGTCCCAACTAGCTTTTTGTTGCTCAAAGTTATCTAAAATACGTAAAAAATTCATTTTTTTTACATTTTCAGAGCTAATTACGGTTGGAATTTTGCTCATAGCCAACCGTAAATCGAAGTTACGGTTCGTAAAAGATGAACTACCAACCGTAACTGGTTAAATTTGAAGAAAACCCAATCGTAAAACCAGTTACGGTTGGTAACTAAATGCTCGATACCAACCGTAACTGAGTTACGGTTCATAAACTAAAATGGTTACCAACCGTAACTGAAGAAAATTCTCAGATATAAGAACATACGGTTGGTAATTGTTCAATTACCAACCGTAACAACATCAAAATATCCAGTTACGGTTCGTAATTGAGTTAAAGTCAACCGTAACTCACATAAACCCAGAAATTTCAATTTCAATTTTCATCTAAAACCCTAATTTTTGATAGAAGTTAAACTTAAATAGAACAAAATAAACCAAATAGTAACTGGGTTTTCAAAACATACCTCATACAAGTCATTACACTACACTTGATTAATTTTCGAATCGTCGATTAATCGAAGATGATGAAATTTTGAGTTTTAATGGAGGTTACGGTTGATGGGAGGAGGAGAAGAGAAGAAGAAATAAAACAAATTTTCAATTTAGCTTTGATTTAGGTTAAAAAATGGAGAGGGTAATCTAGTTAATTTACACTCTTCAAAAACCTGAAGGTTCTCCAAGGGAATGAATTGCATTGGTATCTTTTATATTTGAGGCAGAGGCATAGAAGTATTCGGTGTTTTGATCATATTCTTTAAAGAACTTATCTCTAGAGAGTTGATAATAATAGTCATTTCTAATTTCGTACCATTTTTCCAGTTGTGCTTGGAGATTCTTGAGGGTATCTATTTTGGATGATAAGTTTATGGATTTGTGTATGTTCTTTATTTTGTTATTGAGAGTTTTAATATTTTTATGAATATTACCGAAAACATCGGAACTATAATGAGCTAGGTTTGAGGAAAGAGATTTTAGGTTAGAAGCGAAATTTCTAGCAGGGGAATCTGAGGAGTGAAGATTCCAAAACGATGACACTACTGTTTATAAAGTAGTTTGAGTAAGCCAAGACATAATGCATCTAAAAGGTTTAATAAGTCTTTTTGTTTCCGGGTTGGAGTCAAAAATGATATGAGTATGGTCAGAACCTACTCTTGTTAGGTGACTTACCTTTGTGTTATGGAAAATCTGAATCCACTGGTAAGATATTAATGCTCTATCTATCCTTTTGCAATATTAGCATATCCACTTATGTTGTTTGACCAAGTAAATGGAGCTCCTTCATATCTCGCATCTTGGAGTCCCAGAGAGTCTATAACCTAAGTGACAAAATCCTTGCTGCTTGAGCTCTAATTGTTGCCACCTTGTTTTTCTCCCGGGTCCAGGATGATATTCAAGTCTCCAATTAGGACCCATGACTTTTGAACTTGTCTAGAAAGACATGAAATATGTAACAATTGTATTATTTTCTCATCTACTTCAACTTCACCGTAAACACAAGTAATTTTTTTTTTATTTTTGTTACCAATTAACATTTCAAAATGGAAGATATTTAAATGGGATGAAACTATTTTATTTATACATTATTGTGTCAGGATATTGCTAACCCCTTAGCTATACTCACAGAAGGAACTATAAAACACTCATGAAATTTGGAATTTTTCAACAGAAGGTCCATTTTTTCGAATGGGGCCTTTATCTCCGATAAAAAAAATCGTCTTGTAGTATTGGCAGAGGTGATTCAGATGACCCCCAGTGATAGGCGTCTTAATTTCTTGGACTTTCCATCAGAGCAGTTTCATGATGAAAGAAAAGGAACTAAGCCTAGGACAGGACATGATTAGCTTTAAAAGAAACCTAGAGAAAAATAAATCAATAGATGAGGATATGCCTTTACTGGTAATTCAATTATTTTCTTCATCGATGAGTTCTTGAGTAATAATTTGTAATCGATGGTTATTTTCTTTCCGAAAATACTTAGTATCTTTATTTGTTTGCAAAAATCTCTCGGAACATCAACTGTTCGGTCTATGGTTATTTTCTTTCCGAAAATACTTATTATCTTTATTTTTCTCTCAAAAAGTCAATCTTTGATTTTCAGTTAACCTGATATTCCGTCAATATCATTCTTTCTGTTGTGTTCATCCGACATTCACGGTCAAACCTAATTGTTTTTGTTGGTTTCACGACTAATTAAGTGGTTTAATATTTATTTCGTTCAATGTATTAGATGAATGTGACCTCATAAACAATATTTTATCTTCTCTAATTGGTTTTCATATGTATATGGAACCTTTATTGGACATGTAAGCAATATATTTTCTTCACTTTCGTTTTTGTAACGTCAACTTTTGATTTGGTTTACTGATGAGCCATTCTCACATATTAGGCTTTATTTCTTAAGTTGTTGCCTTACAAATTCAACGTTTTATCAAGTCACCTGCCCTTCCTCCCTGTATGTAGGGATGCGCCTTAATGTGGTGGATTTATTTTATGTCATCGATTTGAAATTTTCAATCTTTTGTAGCAGTTTTTGTTCCATTAGTGAAGCCATAACCCCCTTCAAAATAAGATAGCTAAAAAAAGAATAAAGAAGAAAATATTATGATTAAAAGAAGAAGAAGAAGAAGAAGAATTGCTAGCTTTTTGTAATTTGTGAAAGTTAACCATGAGCAGGTGCAAAGATCCGAAGTTAGAATATCATGTCATCTCATTAATCAAAGATCAATCTCCAAATAATTTCGTTATTTTCAAGTAGTTGTTCAAGTTGCACAATACAATCTTCTCCGCGTCCAACTTAAGGGGGGTGTTGGAATATATGGAACGTGCAATCAAAGTACGTGCATATAAGATATTAGAAGACCAATTCAGTTCCAGAGGATAACCTTCTTCTAGTCAAAGATAAAGTTTGTTATTTATCATAGGTTTACTATGTCCCTTGTAATCGGTAGACCGAACGAAGTGAGGAAGACCTTCTATAAGGTCACTCCATCTGCAATTGTCAGTAACGAAATTGACCAATTTTTTCACTCTTTTTTGATTTCATCACAATTCAATCAAATTGGAAGCCGATTGATCGTGATTTCACAAAATTGAGTTGATAATTAGAGATACAAAGTCTCCAATTACAGATATGATCCATCAGTTCGCTTAGAAAACATCTAACTGGTCCTCAATTGAATCGAATTGAAAACACAAAAAAATGAAATTGACTAGCAACGCTGAGCAACACTTATACCTATTGCGAATTTATGAACCCTAAAAATAGGGAGCAACATTATATTTGTTGAGAATGTTAACCTCAAAATATATAATTGCTTTCCATAAACTATTTCTCTTCGAATTTTGGTCGGCCAACACCGTGGACACGGTCATCTAGTCATATAAATAGCAATCAATAAGCTACATGTAATCCATCTCAGAGAAATCATCTGAAGATCAATAATATTTCACCTTATGGGGTTTGTCAGTGGACGTATGCGTTAGTGCCGAACCACTTTAATCTTTGTCTTCTCCATTTGATTGTGGTATGTAAATTAATTTCTATATTATTTATTTGTCTTTATCATTGATTTAATCTTAATATTGTTTCTGTAATCAGTGGTATTCATCTTAGATTTGATTTGCATATCAAAATCTAAATGATGTTGTAATTGCGCTGTATTCAAGGTACATTCTACTCTTCTTAGCTTGATAAAACTTTTCAGATACTTTACAGTATATAAACAGACACAACATTTCCTACTAGATAAATTTTTCCATAAACAAGTCAGGCCCCTATCAGCTTTCAGTAGGCCGAAGGGAAATATAAATATATGACCGTAGAATCTATTGATATTGCAGGATGAAAATAAGGGAGATTGGTAGGAAAAACTAAAAAATGAATACATAGGTTACAAGCCAAAACATATATTCACAAAATTAGCCGAGGGCGCTTATGCAATTCAAGTGGTTGGAAAAGTCGTAAACAATTGGCCTGGCGGTTCTCTTATAAAACAATTCAAATGGATAACAATACCTTTCCTTCTAAAGGCTATGAAAGAGCAACTTACATTTCTAATAACAAAATTATTGATGAAACCAACACTTTTAGAGAAAAAGACAAGATTTAACTCAACACTCCTAGGATTGAGACTACCGTCAAATTGTTGAAGATAAAGAGAGTTCTCTTGGTACTTACTTTTTATTTGGTGGTCCTGATAAGCGCAAAATTATCGTACTGAGTGATATACTGAAGAATAAAAACTAGCTAGACGACGTGTGATAGAATGTTTGATTAATTATATGACTTTTTGAAACATATAATGATAAGAAACAAATGAACTATTTGTTTTATTTTACTTTCATAAGCATACAACATATTTTTGTTGGATCAGATATAATGATAGTCAAGTGGATTGGTCTTACATCTGCAAAATTATCCCAAAAAGATCTAACAACAATGTAAACATAAAAAAAGATGGATTAAAAAATAAAGCGGATCTAACTCACAATGCGCATCTACCCAACTTATGCGACTCTCACCACTCACGATTTTTCACTTGTTGAAATATCGTACGTCCTATTGTTCTTATCTCATGGTTTTCAATTTACTCTAACATCACGTAGCTTATTGTAGCATAACCTTCAAAATCAAAATAAAAAATCAGCATGAAATACATTGAATCAGAACTGGCGAATGATTGATAGAACTTTACATGCACTGACATTAATGAATAAACTTTGTGGTGCTTTAGCTTAGACATCTAAATATCTACTATTTTTCGTTCTCACTTACCTGTTGATTTTATGTGTAGCTTCCTATTCTTATGCAAAATATAAGGGATTCAACTTTATAAGCACAAAGGGATGGTAATAGAAGGCTTATATCCTACAAAATTCATGTCCTCGAAAAAGCAAATGTAGAATCATCCGAAAACACAATTTATATGCTTGTTTTGGTATCATGAAAACCTTGAAGAACCAAATCACACAAAGTGATACGTAGTAACTTATTGAGCTTGAGACGACCATATGTATTTGCAAAGCTTCTGAACGGAATGGTTATCTGTATAAGCTGTTAGATATAAGTTATACTATCTCCATTATTGAAAAAATGGTACTTTCACTCTCTCATTTCTGCTTAAAAAATATGTCAAATTTAAAAAGTGAAAGTATCATTTTTCTTAAAAATGAACAAAGTATATACTAGGAGTACCGTGTTAATACCACCGGATCTACTGGATTGGTAACTCCCCCACTGTGGCATTCTCGCATTTTTGGGTGAATCAATTTGCATTTTTTCAGTTTTCTAAAGCGGGCATAGGACCAGGAACCTAGAAACCAACTCCCAATGGACGAGTCTAGGACAAAGGTCTCATACTCAAACCGGTACAACAAGTCGGTCCGTTATAACACGAGACTGCCATAAATCCGACTCTTCAACTACAAAAGGACCTTCTTCTTCTTCTTCTTCTTCGCTTTGCTCTCTCAACCTATTAAAAATAAATATAATAATCCAAGATTTTCTGTTCATCTCTTAAACCCTAACCCCTTTTCGGAACTGCCTGATTCAAACTAGTTCTTTCTAACCCCTCTGGGTTTTTTTTATAGTTAATTCTGTCAATACTACTAATGATGATAATTCTTCTGTAATAATGGTGGTAAGGAAGAAGATGATTTTGGAAAAAGAAGATCCAGTAGAAGAACCCATTTCTCGTAGAAATTGGTATCAAGAAGAATCAAGAGCCAGGGCAGATGTAGTACTGAATTGTGAAGTTCATTCATTGCTGAACAAGTGAAAGAAGAAAACCAACCAGAGGTTAGCAAAAGAAGAGGTATGTCAAGTTCATTCTTTACCCCTTCCATGTCTCAATATGACAATGTTGTAATCAACATGATGAATTCAGAAAGTAGTAGTAAGGATAGAAGTTAAGCAGGAGTAGGTCTTTCAAGTGATAGATGTAATTACTGGTGATGGTTTTGCTGGGAGACTAAATCAATTTCTCAATTTCAGATTAATCTTGCTGAAATAGTAATAGTAATAGTGAGGGAATGAGGAGAATTCTCATTTTGATTGGTTCGGATGAGATTAATTGGGGGAAATAGGGAGAATCCTCAGTTTTAGGTAGTAATAGTAAGGCAATGGTGGCGGAAATCGGAAGCAGTTGCATTGTTAATGGAAATATAAGGCAACAAGTGGAGAAATGTTCCAGGAGAGAATTCACAAATGCCTTTTGTTAATAGAAATCGGATGCCAGAAGTGAAGAAATGGAATTGCTGAAATTTGAAGCTTCATATCAACAGCGTCGGATCTGGCAAGATATGTACACTGGGTTGGGTCCAATTGTGGCCAAACAAGTTAATCTTTCGGCAAAGGCTAGGCAGAATGGTAATGCAATCACTAACCAGCAGCAGCAGCATCACCGACATCGACGTCAATGCCAACAACATCATCAGTGCCCATAGCAACATCACAAATACCCACAACAACAGCACCAACCCCGATAGAAACCTCCGCAGCATCATCATCCTCAATACCAACGCCAACACCAACAAGTTGGCATGCACAGAGAGAATGCCTCAATTCTAGGTATGTCTTATTATTTCATGTTCCTCTAAATGGATGTTTGAAGTATTTAAGTCAGCATCAAAATGAAATCTATGCTTACTGGATTTTTGTTTCAGATTTATTGGATTTATTAGATGTTCGCTTTTCGGGGTATCAAGTAGATGTAACTAGTTCATGTTTTTTCCGTAAGTCATTAGAATCAACTGTCTAGGCAGCAGATACAACCACATCAGGTACATGTACCTAATATGCTTACTGTTAGCCATTTTGAGCTGACTTGTAAAAGTAATATACATGTATTCCTTACGTGAAAGAATCATACTTTCTTTTGTGTGTTCTTTCAAGTTGGTTGACTAGACTTTAAGGTAAGAAGCGTGTAGGACTAATTGGTGGCTTCCATGGCATTAAAACAGTTGAAGTTTGGATGTCGTGACTGTTGCCATTGCTGGATTGTCTAGTATTAATCCAATCAGACCCTGCCTGATTAATACATCTGACTAGGCTATCTACCTGCATCTGAATAATGTCAAAAGCCATTACACATCTGGATTTCCAGATGTGCCACATAGTCAAACCTGCAAAAGTTATTAGGTTATTCTGATCCACCATAAAACTGTTAGGTTGACTGTACCAGCTGGTTAACCAATCATTAGTATCAATACTTTTTTTATAACAGCGACAAGATTAGAATCAAGAGCAAACCATATTCTTTTAGAGTCGTGAGAATCTAGGAATAAATGCCGAGTTGTTTCAGCATCAAAGTTGCAAAACGGCAAGTCCATCTCTAACTGGTAAACAATTGTGTATACACTTGCGCAGAAATGTAACATTAGCAGTGGTATGAGTCTCGGTCCCTTGATCACTAATAAATTTATAGGCTGTCTGGGCACTTGGATAACTTCACATTTCAGAACTTTGATTAGCCTATTTCCAAATCAGTAACTCTTTTCCTGTATCGCATCTTCATGTCTTTAATTCTGATCATAGGGTGTTGGTGGTGGACACGAATCCTTAATTTAAATGTTTGCTGCTATTCCTTCGTTAGGTAACGAAGGAAAATAAGCTCGCTGTCTTCAGGCATATTTAGATATGTTACGCTAGCTGGAATTATTTTGGGCTCAAAAGTCTCGTATTCAATGACTTCGGTGTGGTAACCAAAATACTAGGTTTTTTCACCTTGCTACCTTGGTTCGTCGGCACTGTAATAAAATTTCGTGTCTTAAAGATAATGCTGGCAATTGGGTAAGTGATGAGGAGGGTCTAGAGTTGCTTATTAATGATTATTTTAAATCTTTGTATGCTCCTATGGGATTGGTTCAGTTGGTTCCCAAAGATATTTCTGTGGAAGATAATCAGATGCTTACCGAATGATTTTCCGAGGATGAGATCCTCCAATGCATTGACCAGTTAGGTCCCTTAAAGGCCCCGGGGCCTGATGGAATCCAAGGAATCTTTTATAAGTGTTACTGGGATATTATTTGTCCATCTGTTATCTCCGTTGTTCAGGATTTTTTCTCTGAAGGTATTCTCAATCCTACCTTCAATAGCACTTTTATAACTTTACTTCCTAAGGTGGAGGATCCTTCTCATATTAAATATTTCCCCCCTATTAGCTTGTGTAATTTCTGCTATAAGATTATTTCCAAAAAGTTAATAGGCTTAAGCCGTTTCTTCGTAAATTTATTTTGCAAAACCAGAATGCTTTTGTTCAAGGCGGTCTATTTTTTATTTTATTCTTATATCAAATGAGATTTTCCACTCATTTCGTTATAAGTCTAGGTCCAAAGCTTGGATGGCTCTCAAAATAGATTTTGAGAAGGCCGATGATCTTTTAGAGTGGAAGTTTATTTTCAAAGTGTTTGAGGTTTTGGGATGCAACTCTACTTGGATTTCAGCGGTTGAAACTTTGTGTTTCTTTTCAAGTTCTGTGCCCCAGCTCAATCTTTTTATCCTTCCCGTGGCATCCGTTAAAGTGATCCATTGTCTCCTTATATATTTATTACCTGTTTAGAAGTTCTAAGTCGCTTGATTCATAAGGGGATTGAAAACAATCAGCTTACAGGATTTAAAATTTGCGGTGCAGCTCCTATGATCTCTCATAGTTTTTATGCTGATGATTGCGCAATGTTAATGGAATCTGCTCAATTCTTGATCAGTTTCCTAAGTGGTCTGGTCAGCTTGTTAGTGCTTCCAAGTCTGTGGCGGTTTTTTCGGCAAATCTACCCAAGCGTCTTGCAGGGGTTTGCACATGAGTTATAGTTCCCAACCTGGTAAATATTTGGGTGTTAACATCCAGTGGGGTAGGTTGAAATTTGAGAATTTTACTACCAATCGACTTAGTGGCTGGAAAATCAGGCCCTCAGTTTTACAGGAAGAGATGTCCTCATTAAATCTGTACTTGATCCCTCTTTGAACCACCTAATGAGTACTTTGAAAATCCCTAAGTTTATTCTTAACAAAGTGGAAAAGTTGTGAAGGAACTTTCTTTGGCAGAACAAGGATGGCACAAAAAGCTTTCATGCTATTAGTTGGCATAACATTTGTAAACCCATTTGGCTTGGAGGTCTTGGCATTAGGGAGCTGGAATCCCATAATTTAGCTTTTCTTTGCTAAGACTGCTTGGCTAATTGGTTGATGTCCAGAGTCTTTGGTTTCATTATAGCTTAAGGCTAAGTATTTTCATCATACGAGTCTGTGGGAAGCAGCTGCACCTCGTCGAGCATCGTGGAGCTGGCGAAGCCTTGTTAAAGGAAAGAATCTTATTCGAGAGAGGTTAAAATGGGCAGTGGATGTTTGGTGTTGTGACAGACCCATGTTGGAACTGATTAACTCTGTTGCTACCTATCTCCCTGATCTGAAGGTTGCTGAACTCATTGACCCTGTTTCAGTCTTAAATAACATTCGCGCTATCCCTTTTACTGCTGTTACCCGCTTCAGGATGTTGTTCAGCTTAGGTATTCCAAGACTGATCATAGAAAGTGACTCTTTGTAAGAAAATGGCAAAAAATAATTGACGCCGCTGCCGGGGATCGAACCCGGGTCACCCGCGTGACAGGCGGGAATACTTACCACTATACTACAACGACTTGTTGTTCTTTGTTTTGCCCTAACTCGATTAGTCGTAATTTGACCACAATTTTTAGTTTAAAGGCCTTTCAAGGACCAGAATATTGTTTAGACTTGATAATATGAAGTACATGCGTCAAGAATTGTGAAATAAAAAATTTAAACAAATTTGAAGGTAAATAAAGACAGAGTTCTCATGGCAAAGGTTTAGAACAACTAATCCATAGATATAAACAATTTAGAAGAAAAAAAAACTACTTTCTAAACCTGCAACGAAGACACTGAATTTATGAGAACTCCTAAATATTACATCTCTTCTCATGGCAATCATGCAAAGTTCAAGACCGCGAAGTGAGACATTTTATGCTATACATTTTGTATATCATGTCCTAATGAGCATTTTCAAAATACAGATACATAATTTGGATCTAATTGCTCCTCTCCCACGATTAAAAAATCGTAGATAATTTTTCACAAACGAAAAGGGATTATAAGAATAGCAATGTCATTCTCCATCTCATTAACTTCAGTTCAGCTAACTCCTTAAAACTAGAGTGCTTTTATTTTCCTCCTTTTAGTCGAACTTCTTGACACTTTTATTGTATCCATGGTCGTAGAGTGCTTTCAGATGCAACCTGTTTCTCTTTCTTCACTTTGCATCTAGCATAAGCATCAAAACTCGTGCTCTATTGAAGTTTCCGGGATTTTATCCCTTGTAACATCTTTACGAGCTACGTAATTCATCCCATGTGCCTTTGCTTTTTATTCTATAATAGGGTATCTTGAAGGTACTACTAGCACTTGTGCAGTCTATCCTATGTCTTTATTGCTTTCAATAGATTTTCCAGATCATGTGATTCTTCGAGGTCCCTCTTTTCAGGTTTGTGGCGGAACGCTTGAGTTTTTGTGCCGTTTCTTCTTCTAGTTAGAACCGGGTTGATTCCCATCTATAACATATACCAAAAAAATCATACAGATCTAGATGCCAAAATTGGCAAATTATATAACAAGCACTGAATCATACAGATCCAAACACAGAAAGGAAAACTCGAACTTCAAATCATAAAAAAGCATGCAAATATAACCCTCCTTCAATCCTCATGCAAATTGCTTAACACAACTTTACTAAAATACAAACCTATTTGATTTCCCTCTTTGATTCTACAATCCGGGTTTGAAAATATGTTGGCATTAGACAAAGTCTAAAAAACCTCACGAATCCGGAATACTCAGTTAGCTGAGAAGTCTGGATTGGTAACCATCTCTCAAAAACAATCTAAAAAAATTAGAACATAAGTGATTTATATATCTATCTTGAGGAATCACAAAGTCTGAGACAAATAGAAATTTGTGATTTCTATCTATCTCGTTCCTGATCAAAAATTACGAAAACCTCAAAGATCAATTAGAATAAGATCCGGATACAAGAACTATCAAACAAAAGATAATCTAGTCGGGCTTCACTAATCCCTAAATGAAGTCTTCAAAGTCATAGCCTGATTATGTTTCTCAGAGGAAACTTAGATTTTAAAGGACGACTTTAGCTTAGCAACTAGGACTCAAGAGTGGCAGGGATTAAGAAATCCAGTTGCATGAGTCTATATATTTATAGATTTTTCGAGGATCTATGTAGTTTTGAATTTCACGATTGCTAAGGTGGTACCGTTTCATAAAAGGAAAGTTTTTTATAAACAATCCTGATCGCTGGATCACTGAAATGCTACCATCCTCGCTAATGATGGTATCCACTTTTAGCGATAATGTTGAATTCAAGCTAATATAACTTGATATCAAAGCAAATACTTTCTCATTTTAGATGAAATTTTTATTAGAAATTCATATAAGTATGCGTGAAATCTGCCTTGAAATTGCACAAAAGGATATGCATTATGGTCCAGGGTTTTGGAGCCATGCACAATCATGGTTCATAGTGGCTAGGCAGCCTCTGAACTTTCAAGCACATATATAGTGGTGTTAAATAACATTCAAAACTAATCAATGATCCACAATCACAAAGTGATTTAGTAAATAAAATTGTCTTAGAAGTGTCTATGGAAATTGTAGCACAATCGAACATAAACATATAAAGTAGTTCGTGACTTCTGCTAATACTGAATGTGTACAGGTTTGCAAACCTCTGACATTTTTCCTAGCTAAGAAACAATGTAGTTGCACTTTTTCTGATGACTACACCCATGTAAATCTAAAGGCTATAAACTACTCAAACATTCAAGAATCAAGATGAACAAGATGTAAATAACATGAAAAGTAAAGATTGACACAAGCATATAACGTGGTTCGGCCATGAAGACCTACGTCCACGGGAAAGAAGATGTATTCTTTATTGATTATAAGGTTTTACCCTTGAAAGAACTACAAATGTCAGTTAGACTTTTTATTCTCTCTATCTCTAGATCTCTCTCAGGAATTCTCTGTAGAAAGACCATCTAAAATGTTACATAAGTTTTCCATCTCCTTCTACATGGACTGGTATTTATAGGCAAATTAGACTCGTGAAGGCCTGGTCTCGCCGAGCTGGTGGAGCTATCGTACATCGCCTTCGCCGCTTCGGACAGGTTCTATACTATCCCTCGTGATGGCTTTCTTAGTTTTCCCTCCGAGTCGTCTCGCTCTGCTCGTCATTGTGTAGCCCTTCTTTGGAGAACCTCGTGCTCTATCACCTCTGAGTCGTAGTATAGATCGCCTGAGCCTCCCATTGCGATGTAGATTCGTCCATGTTTGTTCTTATCCTTTATTAAATGCAGTCCTTCTTTTTATACTTGACCGTCTGAGCGGATTAGACCACTCCTCACACGCGTCGTTCATTTGGCGTTATGGCAGACGTCTCGATTCAAACAAACTCAGCTTTTTAGAGTAGGATTCGGTGTTCCTTCCCCATCATCTTATCATGTATTCATCCCTTAGGATGTTGACACGTGGCTACTGGGTAATTTACCCTCACATTTTTCTCCTTTTCTTTGCAACTTGCCAAGGGCATGGTGGGAAGAAAACTTCGTGACCGCCCCATCTTTTTTTCCACGTGAGTACTCTTAATGCGTACTTGTCTGTCAGACTCGAGGCGTCTAGACTTTTTGAGGGAGGGATGTCTTTCCTTTAATCATCCTTGATATTTCCGTCGTCTTGTTTATCGCGCCTTGACCACCTTGGGTTTGAAAATTCAAGTTGTCTTTTCGATAATTCTATCTCTATAAAAATCCTCTTGTGGTGGAGAAATGAGTTTCATTCTCTTTTTCCCTTCTGTAGAACTTTAGAGTCTTTTTTGCAAAAGCTTTCTATGCCCAGTGAGCGTTTCCTCCTCGCCCTCCATGGCAACAAGGCAGTCATTCATGTTTTCTCCAACATGACAGTACATTTTACTTCAGTTTTTCTTGCTTCGGTTTCTAGATCATTACTGATATGTTCTCGGAAGACCTGTCTTTTCCCGCATCGTCTTTAGCTCACTGAAGGCTTAAGGGGACTGATTTGTATATTAGTGCATTGAACTCCTTTCTGAAAGATTTCGTATTTTCCACAGTTCTTCTTTTTGCGGGCAAGCTTGGAAACACTTCATATAGAGTGTTTCTTCTGACGATTGGCCTCGGGAACACTTTGTGCCATGTGTTTTTTTACCCGTTTTGGCTTAGAAACATTTTTTGTTGTTGTGATTTAGCTAACAAGTATTTTTATGTTTTTATCTGGTGGATGTATATCGCCCGAGCTGCTGAGGATGCTGAGGTATAAAATATTGTCTTCTTAATATTTAAACGTATATATGTATGCCTTGCCCCTGTTTTATGCCTTAGCATTTGTAGGTGTTTATGGCGCAGCGAGGGAGATCTACTGGTGGTTCAAGGTTCTTTGAAGATTGTGGGGTTTCTCCTGCTCGTGATGGCCTTGCCATTCCGATATTGGAGTCGCAGATGCCCCAATTGGGTGGCGCTCCTGACAGAGGCTGCCCCGGCTGGGATGGACACTGCGTTGGCGAGGCATAATTGTAATGCTCCTTTGTTGTTGTTTTTGTGCTTCATAACCCCTTTGGGTTAAATGCCTTGTGTTTTGTCCAAGGGGAAAAACGTATATTGAAAAATCGGGGGTCTACCAACACCACCCAATATTTCGCTTAGCAATCTGTATGGACTAACTCCGAAATACTTTCTAAAGAATCAACTAGACAGTTACACTCAATCTAGGTAAAAGTATCTCTAGGAGTTAATATCTCTCTCTTGTTTTGATTTACTCGAGCTAATAGAAATTAGCGAGTCTTTAATCAAACACAAGGAATAACTTGGATGGTACCAAAGACCAATATCCAAGGATCAATCAACGACAATCAACAACCAAAGATTGGATAACTCTAATTGATGATCTAACACACAACATGTATTATTTCAATTATAAAGATAAAAAAATATAATGCGGAAATTGAAATAACACAGACACCAGAAATTTTGTTAACGAGGAAACCGCAAATGCAGAAAAACCCCGGGACCTAGTCCAGATTGAACACACACTGTATTAAGCCGCTACAGACACTAGCCTACTCCAAGCTAACTTCGGACTGGACTGTAGATGAACCCCAATCAGTCTCCCACTGATCCAAGGTACAGTTTTACTCCCTACGCCTCTGATCCCAGCAGGATATTGCGCACTTGATTTCCTTAGCTGATCTCACCCACAACTAAGAGTTGCTACGACCCAAAATCGTAGGCTTTGACTCCCACAGACAAGTCTATCAAAGGATCAATCTGTCTCTTACAGAAAAACCCTAAAGTTTTTGTTCCGTCTTTTGATAATAATCAATGTGAAAAGGAACCAATTGATAATCTGGTCTTATATTCCCGAAGACCATCCTAGAGTTATCAATCACCTCACAACAATCTTAATCGTATGGTAGCGAAATAAGATGTTTCGGAATCACAAATAATGAGACGAAGATGTTGTGATTACTTTTTATATCTTTCCTATCGGACATATCAATCTCAAGCCAATCAATCTGATTGTACTCGTACGATAGAAGATGCAAGATCAGATCACACAACTACGATAAAAGTAGTATCGGTCTGGCTTCACAATCCCACTGAAGTCTTTAAGTCGTTAACCTGGTTTTAGAAGAAGAAAACCAAAGGTTAAAGGAGAAACGACTCTAGCACGCAAACTAGTATCACAAGTGAGGTGTGGGGATTAATTTTGCATATTTTCTAGATGTCCCCTTATATAGTCTTGCAAATCAGGGTTTCGCCTTGGTTACAAAGCAAACAATATCCACCGTCAGATGAAAACCTGATTTAGATTCAAGCTAATATTTCTCAACCATTAGATCGAAAACATATCTTGTTATACACAAATGAAATGCACGCTTCTAGGTTTGTTAACCGTACCCAAACGTGTACATTGTTGGTTCAACAATAGTTAACCAAAAGGTTAGCCATATGAGCATTTCATACCAACCATATTATTCTTCACCATAACTAGTTCAAATGACTCAAATGAACTAGTTAGAGAGTTGTTCAATTGTAAGGAAATATTATGTACTACAGAAGACACGATTGAAACAAAGATGATTTGATTCACTCGAATCGGTTCATGAACTTTATAGCCACGGTTTGCAAATTGCATTCCTTAGTTTTTATAAGTTTAAATTCAGAAATCATCTTCAGATATATAACCTTCTTAAGTTCGCACACTAGGTTCGCAGACTTAAGCAACCGGACAGAGTTTACAAACTCCAGCAGAAAATCTTGCAAAAGACTTTCCGCCGGTTCGCGGACTGGTACTCACGCAACTAGTTTGTCAGCTCCAACAGAATTTCTCGGGATGAGAAGTTCGGCGGTTCGCGTACTGAGTTCGCGGACTTGGAAACAAGCCATTCTTCCGGTTTCTCTTGATCAACAAAGTTCGCAAACTTTGGTTCAAGGGATAGGACTTATGCACATATGTGTTTCCACAACAATACCTATGTCCATCATTGGTTATGTAATCTAAACTCTCATTCCAATCATTGAAACATTCTTAGAGGATGTTATACAGTTGTTACACCATTTCTCGTCAAAGAATTTTTCAAAGTGATTGAAACATATCATGACTTTCGTCACTAGGTAAAGATAAACATGGTCGAAGAGAAACGCTTACCAACACATATTTCGAGATATAGATAGGCGAGGTATACTGGGCTCGAAATACCAAATGTGTATAATCTAAGTCTATATATATAGCATACGAATTTTTGTCTCAAGAAGTAGGAGATAGAGTAGATAGACTTTTGAGTGACAGATAAGTTCAAGTCTTCACATACTTTTTTGTCGAGAAGTTCCACTGGTTCCTTGAGTAGTTCTTCTTCTTGTATGATGAATCGCCATGAACTCCTTGAGCTCAACTACACTTTTTATCCTAGTCCGAGACTTAGCTATAATAGACTAGAAATCAAGACTTATAGTTTTGATCACTAACATTTAAAAACATGCTTGATATAGCAATGCATGTGAGTTCGACCGAGCAATGTTCTAACAATCTCCCCCTTTGTCAATTTCAATGACAAAACTATCAATACATATGGAATACAAAAAAGATAAAGAAACTTTAGTAGATCCTATTCCACATGTGTAATCTTCAACATTCCTCGAAATCTTCGTCACTTCCAAGTACTCCAATGATCCCAAAGGTTGTAAGTTTAGCATCACCATTGTTGAAGATCCGTAGCTATAACAGTGAGAAAGCATCGATCTCGATCATTGTTGTAGAGTGTCATAGTATTATTACACATTTTCAAAGTCCAATTGTATCACAACTTCAACAATAATACTATGGTGATATGTATCATTCCCCCTTAGTCAATACTCCATCTCACATGGAAACCACTCCCCCTTACACAATGATCTGAAAACCATATGTATTTGTAGTATGAACTACATATTAATTCTCCCCCTTGTTGTCAATAAAATTGTCAAAGGTACAAGAATGGGATCAAAATGAAATTTCCGTAAGAGATATTTCATGACTAAAAGAAAAAATACATACCATCTAATTTAGATGCAATCATATAGCCGAAGCTAATAGCATTTTTCAAGGAGTTTAAAGATACAAGATAACCCCTCTAAAATTCCACAGCCGCACACCCCTCAAGATATGACCATTAAGAACAAGTTCAAAAGAACTCTCCCCTATTTTATGTCATTCCCAAGAGAACAACAATAGCGACCTTAATTTTGAAAGAAACGAAGGATTTTTTATTGGACACCAAAACCGTAAGAATGATTTTTATATCCAAAAACTCAATCAAATTAATCATAAGTAAACCCATGATTAATTTAATCGGAATACGCAATCAAATTAAACAGAAAAAGTGATCAACTTAATTGATTATGATCGACATAAGAGAACTTACGGAGCATACGACTAACATAACCATTAGAAAATGAATAAGATAGTCGTTCATATACTCAACATAAGAGGAATCTTACGGAGTATGAAAATACTCAACTATATTAATTACAAGAGAACCCATAATTAATCTAATTGGAATGCACAACCAAACTAATTACAAAAGTAATCAATTTAATTGTCATTTGTTTTGCTCGACATAAAAAGACTTATGGAGCAATAACTAAATAACCAAACAAGATGATTAATTCAGTTCAAAAATGCTCAACATAAAGTACCTTACGGAACGAACAACGAAGCTAATCAAAAATTAATCAACTTGGTTGTATCGTGCTCAACATAAGACACATTACGGAGCCTCACAGTATTACATAAAATATGGATCAGTGAAGATCAATAATGTGGAATACACAAGAATTAATTCTATCTTCCATCAGTATTTGCATAACGATATTTAATAGACATAATCCTTGAACACAAAAGATTTTAACCTATCTTCCATCAAAGAATTGACAATATAGGCTTAACTTTTGTATATGTCAAAAGTCTATTCATCCTTAAATCAGTACATGAATACCTATCATGAACGACTTTACTTTTGACAAAATATGGGACAACATAGTTCAAGGACGTAAACACCAATATCCCATAACAAATTGCAATATAACAAATCATAAAGATTAAATACTGCAAACCATCATCCTCCAAATATTTTTAGAATTTAATACCAATAAAACTAAAAAAATAAACACAAGAAGATGAAAAATAATAGCTATGTGTAGTCACAATCATTGCTATTCCAAGCACTAGTTATTCTTACAACTAAATCAAAAATAAGACATACTAGGCAACAATAAGAACACGAATTACTCATCTTCTTCCTCATCAGAGATACTCCAAGATGCTTGAATTGCGTTCAAATATTCCTTGATCTCGGGAAACTTTGTTGCAACCAAGGACAATTGTTCTTGAACGCACATTACTCTTAAATCTACCTTACACACACCTTTATGAATTTTTTGAAGAAGACTTATGGTAGTAGGGTCACTAAAATCAAGAGAAGAAATTCTTTATCGCTTGCAAGAATTTTCCCTTATGTGCCTAAAGGTACACGGAAGAACCGGTTTGGGGACCCCAAGAGAGTTGCCAATTGAATCACACCCACGATCACGACAAATTTGACTAATCAAGCAAGGGTAACCCAACATTTTGACGGGTGAAGTCGTCGAAATCATTTGAAAGATAATGAAACCACAAATATCGAGACTTGAAATACCCGAATCAAAGAAATAGACCAATTCCGCAAACTCGTGACTCCACCAAGAATTTTCAATTGTGGAGGGACAAAGATTGGGGATACCAAGTTTTCCAAAAGCCATCAAAGCAATACTAAGATAATTAGTAGGGAACTTTCCTTAACTCCAAACGACCTTCTTGCCACAAAGCCCAACCGAGATATTATCACAAGATGGACGTTCATCACATGGTCTAGGGAGCCATACGTTCCCCAACGGGATTTTGGTAATCCTTGAAATTAATTCTCTATCAACAAGGAACCTTTCTCTACCAATCATGGATTTTAATTCCATCTTGTTGTAATCAACATCATGAATATTGGCATAGAAAATCCTTGTAAGAGAATCAAATCCTTGACCAAGACCATCAAAGATATTTCCCAGCATGACCACCAGCCGATAATGCTAATTTCTCCAAATGTTTGGTTTTCAATAGTGACCTCCTCCTACCAACATTACTATTTGATCTGCTACTAATATTATTCTTGTGATTTCCTCCTCTTCCATGAATTTGTTGTCCAAGTGTTAAACCACCACCTAGATTGCTTCCATTAACAAACCCTGATTTACCTCCTTCTCCTTTCTTGTTTCCACTCTTACCCATCTTTACAAATTTTCTCTACAGAATCATAGAATCTCATCAGTTGATGAAAAAATGCAGTTCGTTGTCTCTCTTAGAAGTAGTTAGGTGCCTCAGTCGGTGTCTCTCCCCATAAAACAAAACATAAATAAACTGGACGCAACTTGTACAAGCACAATCTGTTTTGGATGTAGTCGCAGTTAACTCATGGTAACGTCTTTTTTCCGAAGCACAAATCCTCTTCGAGCTTACCGAGTCTGAAACTATTCACAATTTTCCGTTAGCCTGTTACAGTGGCGGCATGGTTTATTAGAGCGGCGACATTCTAATAGGACAAAAAAGGTCATTATATGATCATTCAAGGTGTCCCTTATCAAAAAAATACTAGAAATGACAAATTAATCCTCATAATTAATAATCTAGTTTAATGATGATAATCAAGTTTAGTGTTAATGATTAATTTCACTTATATTAACTCAAAATCAAAACCAAAATCAGATTTGTAGAGTTAAAAAAAAAAGTTTAGAGGAGAAGGTCAATCTCAATCAATTGAAGAAATCAACCAACAAAATGAAGAACCAGGACCTGAAAATGATCGGGTATACTTCTAAATTAGTCCCAACTAGCTTTTTGTTGCTCAAAGTTATCTAAAATACGTAAAAAATTCATTTTCTTACATTTTCAGAGCTAATTACGGTTGGAATTTTGCGCATAGCCAACCGTAAATCGAAGTTACGGTTCGTAAAAGATGAACTACCAACCGTAACTGGTTAAATTTGAAGAAAACCCAATCGTAAAACCAGTTACGGTTGGTAACTAAATGCTCGATACCAACCGTAACTGAGTTACGGTTCATAAACTAAAATGGTTACCAACCGTAACTGAAGAAAATTCTCAGATATAAGAACATACGGTTGGTAATTGAACTATTACCAACCGTAAAAACATCAAAATATCCAGTTACGGTTCGTAATTGAGTTAAAGTCAACCGTAACTCACATAAACCCAGAAATTTCAATTTCAATTTTCATCTAAAACCCTAATTTTTGATAGAAGTTAAACTTAAATCGAACAAAATAAACCAAATAGTAACTGGGTTTTCAAAACATACCTCATATAAGTCATTACACTACACTTGATTAATTTTCGAATCGTCGATTAATCGAAGATGATGAAATTTTGAGTTTTAATGGAGGTTACGGTTGATGGGAGGAGGAGAAGAGAAGAAGAAATAAAAAAAAATTTCAATTTAGCTTTGATTTAGGTTAAAAAATGGAGAGGGTAATCTAGTTAATTTACACTCTTTATAGGACATCCCCTATCTAGAGGGACATTACTATCACACTGCTGCCCCTCTAATAAACCATGTCGCCCCTATAACAGGTTACATTTTTCGTGGGGCCACGATGGGATGCATTTTATTTCTTTTATTTTTTTTGATCGGTAAAGAATTTGATGCTAACGAGTTTCGAACTCGGGTTACTGGTATCATCACCCAATGACTTTACCACTGTACTACAATGACACCGGCATTTTATTTCTACCGACTGGATTTTTTTTTTTTTTTTTGAAATGGAAAAGTTAATCAAACAATGTAATAATATAATGTAATAGAAAACATCTACGATTTCATTTTTATCAAAAATGTTAGAAGTAATACTCTATTTTTACACTCGTTGGTGCAAGTACATTGACCTATGTTGACGTATTCTGATCCTTGTTTCTTTTACCACTGAATCCGCTGGTGCATTGTGATCTCTGCTTATATATTTTATCTGAGCTTGTGGTAGTTTTTCTAAAATAGAAATAGATTCTTCTACAGTATTCCTGGTATCTATGAAGCATCTTTACCTTTTTTTGTTGATAGAAACTTCCTGGAGTTTACAATCTGTGGCAATATAGACACTTGAAAATATATTGTCTTCTAGCCATTTTAAAGCCTTCAATAATGTTTTTTCTTCTACATGTAATGTCGAAGGGCCTATTCTGAGCCTGTTAAAAGATAAATGAAAGCTTCTTGGTCGACCGAGTACAGAATGAAAGCATATGCCAGGGATAGATTCTCTTTTTTATATGTCGCATCAATTCATATTATCCAATCCGCTCCGACGTTGTTCCACGAATGTTTGGGAGACTTCGTTTTATGGATACCTTGAGTTTTGGCCTCTTCCTTGAGTTGGATCCGGGTTGGTTTTCCTAAAGACTACCTCGCATCTATATTTCTAAATGAACCAAAGTATAGTGAAAAAATTTTCACAAAATTGCGAGAAATTTGGATTTGAGATCCATAATTCAACCCACTTACTAATAGAATTTGTGATAATCTGCGAATTGACTGCGTCTAAAGAGCAACCAAACCAAATTGATCTAGCAAAAGTACGTGAGGTGATTTTCCGTTTTAATTGCTTAATTATTGCACATTAGACACTTTGGAGAAATCTCCGGGTTATGAGTTGCTAGTCTACTTGTGGTCGGTAGAGCTTGCTGAACTAATTCCAAATAACAGTTTGATCCGAGGGAGTGCCTGCATCTTCCATAATTTTGTCCAAGGAAAATCGATACTATTTCATATTTTAAATTTTGATTAATGAGAAAATTGTAGATCTTTTTTGCCGTCAGTCTCCTGAGTAGTAGTATATCAATCTTATTTTGTTTCTATCTGCTTTGTTTGGAGTAAGAGTTAGGTTTTTTCTTTTATACTGGAGAGAAAATTCATCTAGTTTCTCAGTGTCCCAGAATCCTTCATTGTTTATTAGCTCTTGAAATATTTGCGGCAAGATATCTTCTTTATCCCTTGGTTTATTTATTTGTCCGAGTTAGGAATCCATTGTCTCCAAAATCTTCGTATCCGCTCCATTTTCAATTGCCAAATGTAATTTCCTTTTATAATATTTTTACCTTTTTGTATGCTTGTCCAAATCCAAGATAGTTCGTAGATTCTTGTAGGATCAAAAAGATTTGAGTTGTAGAAATATTTCACTTCAAGAAGTTTCACCCAAAGTTGGTCTTTTTTTGTCATTACTCTGCTAGACAACTTTGTTAATAGGGGATATTGAAATATGAGGATTCTTTATTCCCAATCCACCTTGTAATTTGGTTTACACATGCCGCTCCACACCTTTTATATAACCACATTTTCCTTTTGACCCATCTTTATTCCACCAAAAATGCTTTGAGTTTTATCTAATTTATTAAGGTGTCTTTGGGAAGAGCTAGCATCTGCATCTGATATGTTGGGTAAGATTGTAGAATTGGTTTGAATTAAGACTGTCTTACCCGAGCAGCTTTGCTTTCCACTGTAAAGTATCATATTTTTGAAGCAAATAGTTCGAAATTTTCTTTCCAGTTTCTATCAGAGAAGAGGAAAGTTCTGAGGTATCTGTCTATTTTAGTCATCAACGGAACTTAAGGAATTTGCTTATTATTTACCACGTTTGGGCTAATTTTTGCTTCCGGGTCTCTGTGGTGAAAAGAAAAAACAATCATCGACAAAAAAAATGTGTAGGAGATAGTAGGAGCGTGCTATTTATTTAAGCCCCGGGATTTATTTTTTCATGTAGCTTTTTCAAAATCTTGAGAGGATCTTCGCGCAATTTAGACCTGGAGATCCGTTTAGAAGGATAGAGAAAAATATGTGGTGGAAATGCATTGAGGATGAGGTTAACCCAGTCATCACTTAAACCAAAGGAAAATAAAGCTTTCTTAATAAAAAGGCTACTCAAAATCTATCGAAAGATTGGGAAGATCGATCTTGAGAGCTAAAAACATTTTTTTTGGAGGTTTCATTGAATGAATCAGTTTTGGCCGATAATATTATGTGTAATTTGCCTCCCTGGTAGAAAAGAAGATTGATTAGGGTATATGATCCTATTTAAAATGGTTTTAATCTATTAGAAATATTTAGAGCAAGTTTATAAATGTGTTGCTGAGGCTGATAAGTCTAAAATCTCTTGGGTTAAAGGTGTTGATATTTTTGGGATAAGAGTAATAAATGAATGGTTGAATTATTGTGCATGTCATTAATCCCTATTCTAAAAAGATCTTGTATGGTATTGTTATATCTGGCCCCAGGATTTCCAATTAGCTTTGAAAAACCGTTGAAAACCGTCTGGACCAGGAGCTTCCCAAGGGTTTATTTTAGATAGAGTGGACCAAGTTTCTTCTTCAAATGGAATTTGGGTTAGGGCTGAATTCCAAGTCTGAGATACAAGGTTGGATAATTTTGACAAGTGTTTGAGAAGCACCAAATCTAGGTGAAAGAATTGATTTGGTCTCTACTGAAAATTCAAAAACCTGAAGGTTCTCCAAGGGAATGAATGCATTGGTATCTTTTATATTTGAGGAAGAGGCATAGAAGTATTCGGTGTTTTGATCATATTCTTTAAAGAACTTTACTAGAGAGTGGATAATAATAGTCATTTCTAATTTCGTACCATTTTTCCAGTTGTGCTTGGAGATTCTTGAGGTATCTATTTGGATGATAAGTTTATGGATTTGTGATGTTATGTTTATTTGTTATTGAGAGTTTTAATATTTTATGAATATTACCGAAACATCGGAACTATAATGAGCTAGGTTTGAGGAGGAAAGAGATTTTAGGTAGAAGCGAAATTTCTAGCAGGGGAATCTGAGGATGAAGATTCCAAAACGATGGACACTATGTTTATAAAGTAGTTGAGTAAGCCAAGACATAATGCATAAAAGGTTTAATAAGTCTTTTTGTTTCCGGGTTGGAGTCAAAAATGATATGAGTATGGTCAGAAACCTACTCTGTTAGGTGACTTACCTTTGTGTTATGGAAAATCTGAATCCACTGGTAAAATATAATGCTCTATCTATCCTTTTGCAATATTAGCATATCACTTTATGTTGTTTGACCAAGTAAATGGAGCTCCTTCATATCTCGCATCTTGGAGTCCCAGAGAGTCTATAACCTAAGTGACAAAATCCTTGCTGCTTGAGCTCTAATTGTTGCCACCTTGTTTTTCTACCGGGTCCAGGATGATATTCAAGTCTCCAATTAGGACCATGACTTTTGAACTTGTCTAGAAAGACATGAATATGTAACAAGTATTATTTTCTCATCTACTTCAACTCACCGTAAACACAAGTAATTTTTTTTTATTTTTGTCACAATTAACATTTCAAAATGGGAAGATATTTAAATGGGATGAAACTAATTTTATTTATACATTATTGTGTCAGGCTATTGCTAACCCCTTAGATATACTCACAGAAGGAACTATAAACCACTCATGAAATTTGGAATTTTTCAACAGAAGGTCCATTTTTTCGAATGGGGCCTTTATCTCCGATAAAAAAAATCGTCTTGTAGTATTGGCAGAGGTGATTCAGATGACCCCCAGTGATAGGCGTCTTAATTTCTTGGACTTTCCATCAGAGCAGTTTCATGATGAAAGAAAAGGAACTAAGCCTAGGACAGGACGTGATTAGCTTTAAAAGAAACCTAGAGAAAAATAAATCAATAGATGAGGATATTCCTTTACTGGTAATTCAATTATTTTCTTCATCGATGAGTTCTTGAGTAATAATTTGTAATCGATGGTTATTTTCTTTCCGAAAATACTTAGTATCTTTATTTGTTTGCAAAAATCTCTCGGAACATCAACTGTTCGGTCTATGGTTATTTTCTTTCCGAAAATACTTATTATCTTTATTTTTCTCTCAAAAAGTCAATCTTTGATTTTCAGTTAACCTGATATTCCGTCAATATCATTCTTTCTGTTGTGTTCATCCGACATTCACGGTCAAACCTAATTGTTTTTGTTGGTTTCACGACTAATTAAGTGGTTTAATATTTATTTCGTTCAATGTATTAGATGAATGTGACCTCATAAACAATATTTTATCTTCTCTAATTGGTTTTCATATGTATATGGAACCTTTATTGGACATGTAAGCAATATATTTTCTTCACTTTCGTTTTTGTAACGTCAACTTTTGATTTGGTTTACTGATGAGCCATTCTCACATATTAGGCTTTATTTCTTAAGTTGTTGCCTTACAAATTCAACGTTTTATCAAGTCACCTGCTCTTCCTCCCTGTATGTAGGGATGCGCCTTAATGTGGTGGATTTATTTTATGTCACCGATTTGAAATTTTCAATCTTTTGTAGCAGTTTTTGTTCCATTAGTGAAGCCATAACCCCCTTCAAAATAAGATAGCTAAAAAAAGAATAAAGAAGAAAACATTATGATTAAAAGAAGAATAAGAAGAAGAATTGCTAGCTTTTTGTAATTTGTGAAAGTTAACCATGAGCAGGTGCAAAGATCCGAAGTTAGAATATCATGTCAGCTCATTAATCAAAGATCAATCTCCAAAGAGTTTCGTTATTTTCAAGTAGTTGTTCAAGTTGCACAATACAATCTTCTCCGCATCCAACTTAAGGGGGGTGTTGGAATATATGGAACGTGCAATCAAAGTACGTGCATATAAGATATTAGAAGACCAATTCAGTTCCAGAGGATAACCTTCTTCTAGTCAAAGATAAAGTTTGTTATTTATCATAGGTTTACTATGTCCCTTGTAATCGGTAGACCGAACGAAGTGAGGAAGACCTTCTATAAGGTCACTCCATCTGCAATTGTCAGTAACGAAATTGACCAATTTTTTCACTCTTTTTTGATTTCATCACAATTCAATCAAACTGGAAGCCGATTGATCGTGATTTCACAAAATTGAGTTGATAATTAGAGATATAAAGTCTCCAATTACAGATATGATCCATCAGTTCGCTTAGAAAACATCTAACTGGTCCTCAATTGAATCGAATTGAAAACACAAAAAAATGAAATTGACTAGCAACGCTGAGCAACACTTATACCTATTGCGAATTTACGAACCCTAAAAATAGGGAGCAACATTATATTTGTTGAGAATGTTAACCTCAAAAGATATAATTGCTTTCCATAAACTATTTCTCTTCGAATTTTGGTCGGCCAACACCGTGGACACGGTCATCTAGTCATATAAATAACAATCAATAAGCTACATGTAATCCATCTCAGAGAAATCATCTGAAGATCAATAATATTTCACCTTATGGGGTTTGTCAGTGGACGTATGCGTTAGTGCCGAACCACTTTAATCTTTGTCTTCTCCATTTGATTGTGGTATGTAAATTAATTTCTATATTATTTATTTGTCTTTATCATTGATTTAATCTTAATATTGTTTCTGTAATCAGTGGTATTCATCTTAGATTTGATTTGCATATCAAAATCTAAATGATGTTGTAATTGCGCTGTATTCAAGGTACATTCTACTCTTAGCTTGATAAAACTTTTCAGATACTTTACAGTATATAAACAGACACAACATTTCCTACTAGATAAATTTTTCCATAAACAAGTCAGGCCCCTATCAGCTTTCAGTAGGCCGAAGGGAAATATAAATATATGACCGTAGAATCTATTGATATTGCAGGATGAAAATAAGGGAGATTGGTAGGAAAAACTAAAAAATGAATACATAGGTTACAAGCCAAAACATATATTCACAAAATTAGCCGAGGGCTCTTATGCAATTCAAGTGGTTGGAAAAGTCGTAAACAATTGGCCTGGCGGTTCTCTTATAAAACAATTCAAATGGATAACAACACCTTTCCTTCTAAAGGCTATGAAAGAGCAACTTACATTTCTAATAACAAAATTATTGATGAAACCAACACTTTTAGAGAAAAAGACAAGATTTAACTCAACACTCCTAGGATTGAGACTACCGTCAAATTGTTGAAGATAAAGAGAGTTCTCTTGGTACTTACTTTTTATTTGGTGGTCCTGATAAGCGCAAAATTATCGTACTGAGTGATATACTGAAGAATAAAAACTAGCTAGACGACGTGTGATAGAATGTTTGATTAATTATATGACTTTTTGAAACATATAATGATAAGAAACAAATGAACTATTTGTTTTATTTTACTTTCATAAGCATACAACATATTTTTGTTGGATCAGATATAATGATAGTCAAGTGGATTGGTCTTACATCTGCAAAATTATCCCAAAAAGATCTAACAACAATGTAAACAAAAAAAGATGGATTAAAAAATAAAGCGGATCTAACTCACAATGCGCATCTACCCAACTTATGCGACTCTCACCACTCACGATTTTTCACTTGTTGAAATATCGTACGTCCTATTGTTCTTATCTCATGGTTTTCAATTTACTCTAACATCACGTAGCTTATTGTAGCATAACCTTCAAAATCAAAAAAAAAATCAGCATGAAATACATTGAATCAGAACTGGCGAATGATTGATAGAACTTTACATGCACTGACATTAATGAATAAACTTTGTGGTGCTTTAGCTTAGACATCTAAATATCTACTATTTTTCGTTCTCACTTACCTGTTGATTTTATGTGTAGCTTCCTATTCTTATGCAAAATATAAGGGATTCAACTTTATAAGCACAAAGGGATGGTAATAGAAGGCTTATATCCTACAAAATTCATGTCCTCGAAAAAGCAAATGTAGAATCATCCGAAAACACAATTTATATGCTTGTTTTGGTATCATGAAAACCTTGAAGAACCAAATCACACAAAGTGATACGTAGTAACTTATTGAGCTTGAGACGACCATATGTATTTGCAAAGCTTCTGAACGGAATGGTTATCTGTATAAGCTGTTAGATATAAGTTATACTATCTCCATTATTGAAAAAATGGTACTTTCACTCTCTCATTTCTGCTTAAAAAATATGTCAAATTTAAAAAGTGAAAGTATCATTTTTCTTAAAAATGAACAAAGTTATACTAGGAGTACCGTGTTAATACCACCGGATCTACTGGATTGGTAACTCCCCCACTGTGGCATTCTCGCATTTTGGGTGAATCAATTTTGCATTTTTTCAGTTTTCTAAAGCGGGCATAGGACCAGGAACCTAGAAACCAACTCCCAATGGACGAGTCTAGGACAAAGGTCTCATACTCAAACCGGTACAACAAGTCGGTCCGTTATAACACGAGACTGCCATAAATCCGACTCTTCAACTACAAAAGGACCTTCTTCTTCTTCTTCTTCTTCGCTTTGCTCTCTCAACCTATTAAAAATAAATATAATAATCCAAGATTTTCTGTTCATCTCTTAAACCCTAACCCCTTTTCGGAACTGCCTGATTCAAACTAGTTCTTTCTAACCCCTCTGGGTTTTTTTTATAGTTAATTCTGTCAATACTACTAATGATGATAATTCTTCTGTAATAATGGTGGTAAGGAAGAAGATGATTTTGGAAAAAGAAGATCCAGTAGAAGAACCCATTTCTCGTAGAAATTGGTATCAAGAAGAATCAAGAGCCAGGGCAGATGTAGTACTGAATTGTGAAGTTCATTCATTGCTGAACAAGTGAAAGAAGAAAACCAACCAGAGGTTAGCAAAAGAAGAGGTATGTCAAGTTCATTCTTTACCCCTTCCATGTCTCAATATGACAATGTTGTAATCAACATGATGAATTCAGAAAGTAGTAGTAAGGATAGAAGTTAAGCAGGAGTAGGTCTTTCAAGTGATAGATGTAATTACTGGTGATGGTTTTGCTGGGAGACTAAATCAATTTCTCAATTTCAGATTAATCTTGCTGAAATAGTAATAGTAATAGTGAGGGAATGAGGAGAATTCTCATTTTGATTGGTTCGGATGAGATTAATTGGGGGAAATAGGGAGAATCCTCAGTTTTAGGTAGTAATAGTAAGGCAATGGTGGCGGAAATCGGAAGCAGTTGCATTGTTAATGGAAATATAAGGCAACAAGTGGAGAAATGTTCCAGGAGAGAATTCACAAATGCCTTTTGTTAATAGAAATCGGATGCCAGAAGTGAAGAAATGGAATTGCTGAAATTTGAAGCTTCATATCAACAGCGTCGGATCTGGCAAGATATGTACACTGGGTTGGGTCCAATTGTGGCCAAACAAGTTAATCTTTCGGCAAAGGCTAGGCAGAATGGTAATGCAATCACTAACCAGCAGCAGCAGCATCACCGACATCGACGTCAATGCCAACAACATCATCAGTGCCCATAGCAACATCACAAATACCCACAACAACAGCACCAACCCCGATAGAAACCTCCGCAGCATCATCATCCTCAATACCAACGCCAACACCAACAAGTTGGCATGCACAGAGAGAATGCCTCAATTCTAGGTATGTCTTATTATTTCATGTTCCTCTAAATGGATGTTTGAAGTATTTAAGTCAGCATCAAAATGAAATCTATGCTTACTGGATTTTTGTTTCAGATTTATTGGATTTATTAGATGTTCGCTTTTCGGGGTATCAAGTAGATGTAACTAGTTCATGTTTTTTCCGTAAGTCATTAGAATCAACTGTCTAGGCAGCAGATACAACCACATCAGGTACATGTACCTAATATGCTTACTGTTAGCCATTTTGAGCTGACTTGTAAAAGTAATATACATGTATTCCTTACGTGAAAGAATCATACTTTCTTTGTGTGTTCTTTCAAGTTGGTTGACTAGACTTTAAGGTAAGAAGCGTGTAGGACTAATTGGTGGCTTCCATGGCATTAAAACAGTTGAAGTTTGGATGTCGTGACTGTTGCCATTGCTGGATTGTCTAGTATTAATCCAATCAGACCCTGCCTGATTAATACATCTGACTAGGCTATCTACCTGCATCTGAATAATGTCAAAAGCCATTACACATCTGGATTTCCAGATGTGCCACATAGTCAAACCTGCAAAAGTTATTAGGTTATTCTGATCCACCATAAAACTGTTAGGTTGACTGTACCAGCTGGTTAACCAATCATTAGTATCAATACTTTTTTTATAACAGCGACAAGATTAGAATCAAGAGCAAACCATATTCTTTTAGAGTCGTGAGAATCTAGGAATAAATGCCGAGTTGTTTCAGCATCAAAGTTGCAAAACGGCAAGTCCATCTCTAACTGGTAAACAATTGTGTATACACTTGCGCAGAAATGTAACATTAGCAGTGGTATGAGTCTCGGTCCCTTGATCACTAATAAATTTATAGGCTGTCTGGGCACTTGGATAACTTCACATTTCAGAACTTTGATTAGCCTATTTCCAAATCAGTAACTCTTTTCCTGTATCGCATCTTCATGTCTTTAATTCTGATCATAGGGTGTTGGTGGTGGACACGAATCCTTAATTTAAATGTTTGCTGCTATTCCTTCGTTAGGTAACGAAGGAAAATAAGCTCGCTGTCTTCAGGCATATTTAGATATGTTACGCTAGCTGGAATTATTTTGGGCTCAAAAGTCTCGTATTCAATGACTTCGGTGTGGTAACCAAAATACTAGGTTTTTTCACCTTGCTACCTTGGTTCGTCGGCACTGTAATAAAATTTCGTGTCTTAAAGATAATGCTGGCAATTGGGTAAGTGATGAGGAGGGTCTAGAGTTGCTTATTAATGATTATTTTAAATCTTTGTATGCTCCTATGGGATTGGTTCAGTTGGTTCCCAAAGATATTTCTGTGGAAGATAATCAGATGCTTACCGAATGATTTTCCGAGGATGAGATCCTCCAATGCATTGACCAGTTAGGTCCCTTAAAGGCCCCGGGGCCTGATGGAATCCAAGGAATCTTTTATAAGTGTTACTGGGATATTATTTGTCCATCTGTTATCTCCGTTGTTCAGGATTTTTTCTCTGAAGGTATTCTCAATCCTACCTTCAATAGCACTTTTATAACTTTACTTCCTAAGGTGGAGGATCCTTCTCATATTAAATATTTCCCCCCTATTAGCTTGTGTAATTTCTGCTATAAGATTATTTCCAAAAAGTTAATAGGCTTAAGCCGTTTCTTCGTAAATTTATTTTGCAAAACCAGAATGCTTTTGTTCAAGGCGGTCTATTTTTTATTTTATTCTTATATCAAATGAGATTTTCCACTCATTTCGTTATAAGTCTAGGTCCAAAGCTTGGATGGCTCTCAAAATAGATTTTGAGAAGGCCGATGATCTTTTAGAGTGGAAGTTTATTTTCAAAGTGTTTGAGGTTTTGGGATGCAACTCTACTTGGATTTCAGCGGTTGAAACTTTGTGTTTCTTTTCAAGTTCTGTGCCCCAGCTCAATCTTTTTATCCTTCCCGTGGCATCCGTTAAAGTGATCCATTGTCTCCTTATATATTTATTACCTGTTTAGAAGTTCTAAGTCGCTTGATTCATAAGGGGATTGAAAACAATCAGCTTACAGGATTTAAAATTTGCGGTGCAGCTCCTATGATCTCTCATAGTTTTTATGCTGATGATTGCGCAATGTTAATGGAATCTGCTCAATTCTTGATCAGTTTCCTAAGTGGTCTGGTCAGCTTGTTAGTGCTTCCAAGTCTGTGGCGGTTTTTTCGGCAAATCTACCCAAGCGTCTTGCAGGGGTTTGCACATGAGTTATAGTTCCCAACCTGGTAAATATTTGGGTGTTAACATCCAGTGGGGTAGGTTGAAATTTGAGAATTTTACTACCAATCGACTTAGTGGCTGGAAAATCAGGCCCTCAGTTTTACAGGAAGAGATGTCCTCATTAAATCTGTACTTGATCCCTCTTTGAACCACCTAATGAGTACTTTGAAAATCCCTAAGTTTATTCTTAACAAAGTGGAAAAGTTGTGAAGGAACTTTCTTTGGCAGAACAAGGATGGCACAAAAAGCTTTCATGCTATTAGTTGGCATAACATTTGTAAACCCATTTGGCTTGGAGGTCTTGGCATTAGGGAGCTGGAATCCCATAATTTAGCTTTTCTTTGCTAAGACTGCTTGGCTAATTGGTTGATGTCCAGAGTCTTTGGTTTCATTATAGCTTAAGGCTAAGTATTTTCATCATACGAGTCTGTGGGAAGCAGCTGCACCTCGTCGAGCATCGTGGAGCTGGCGAAGCCTTGTTAAAGGAAAGAATCTTATTCGAGAGAGGTTAAAATGGGCAGTGGATGTTTGGTGTTGTGACAGACCCATGTTGGAACTGATTAACTCTGTTGCTACCTATCTCCCTGATCTGAAGGTTGCTGAACTCATTGACCCTGTTTCAGTCTTAAATAACATTCGCGCTATCCCTTTTACTGCTGTTACCCGCTTCAGGATGTTGTTCAGCTTAGGTATTCCAAGACTGATCATAGAAAGTGACTCTTTGTAAGAAAATGGCAAAAAATAATTGACGCCGCTGCCGGGGATCGAACCCGGGTCACCCGCGTGACAGGCGGGAATACTTACCACTATACTACAACGACTTGTTGTTCTTTGTTTTGCCCTAACTCGATTAGTCGTAATTTGACCACAATTTTTAGTTTAAAGGCCTTTCAAGGACCAGAATATTGTTTAGACTTGATAATATGAAGTACATGCGTCAAGAATTGTGAAATAAAAAATTTAAACAAATTTGAAGGTAAATAAAGACAGAGTTCTCATGGCAAAGGTTTAGAACAACTAATCCATAGATATAAACAATTTAGAAGAAAAAAAACTACTTTCTAAACCTGCAACGAAGACACTGAATTTATGAGAACTCCTAAATATTACATCTCTTCTCATGGCAATCATGCAAAGTTCAAGACCGCGAAGTGAGACATTTTATGCTATACATTTTGTATATCATGTCCTAATGAGCATTTTCAAAATACAGATACATAATTTGGATCTAATTGCTCCTCTCCCACGATTAAAAAATCGTAGATAATTTTTCACAAACGAAAAGGGATTATAAGAATAGCAATGTCATTCTCCATCTCATTAACTTCAGTTCAGCTAACTCCTTAAAACTAGAGTGCTTTTATTTTCCTCCTTTTAGTCGAACTTCTTGACACTTTTATTGTATCCATGGTCGTAGAGTGCTTTCAGATGCAACCTGTTTCTCTTTCTTCACTTTGCATCTAGCATAAGCATCAAAACTCGTGCTCTATTGAAGTTTCCGGGATTTTATCCCTTGTAACATCTTTACGAGCTACGTAATTCATCCCATGTGCCTTTGCTTTTTATTCTATAATAGGGTATCTTGAAGGTACTACTAGCACTTGTGCAGTCTATCCTATGTCTTTATTGCTTTCAATAGATTTTCCAGATCATGTGATTCTTCGAGGTCCCTCTTTTCAGGTTTGTGGCGGAACGCTTGAGTTTTTGTGCCGTTTCTTCTTCTAGTTAGAACCGGGTTGATTCCCATCTATAACATATACCAAAAAAATCATACAGATCTAGATGCCAAAATTGGCAAATTATATAACAAGCACTGAATCATACAGATCCAAACACAGAAAGGAAAACTCGAACTTCAAATCATAAAAAAGCATGCAAATATAACCCTCCTTCAATCCTCATGCAAATTGCTTAACACAACTTTACTAAAATACAAACCTATTTGATTTCCCTCTTTGATTCTACAATCCGGGTTTGAAAATATGTTGGCATTAGACAAAGTCTAAAAAACCTCACGAATCCGGAATACTCAGTTAGCTGAGAAGTCTGGATTGGTAACCATCTCTCAAAAACAATCTAAAAAAATTAGAACATAAGTGATTTATATATCTATCTTGAGGAATCACAAAGTCTGAGACAAATAGAAATTTGTGATTTCTATCTATCTCGTTCCTGATCAAAAATTACGAAAACCTCAAAGATCAATTAGAATAAGATCCGGATACAAGAACTATCAAACAAAAGATAATCTAGTCGGGCTTCACTAATCCCTAAATGAAGTCTTCAAAGTCATAGCCTGATTATGTTTCTCAGAGGAAACTTAGATTTTAAAGGACGACTTTAGCTTAGCAACTAGGACTCAAGAGTGGCAGGGATTAAGAAATCCAGTTGCATGAGTCTATATATTTATAGATTTTTCGAGGATCTATGTAGTTTTGAATTTCACGATTGCTAAGGTGGTACCGTTTCATAAAAGGAAAGTTTTTTATAAACAATCCTGATCGCTGGATCACTGAAATGCTACCATCCTCGCTAATGATGGTATCCACTTTTAGCGATCATGTTGAATTCAAGCTAATATAACTTGATATCAAAGCAAATACTTTCTCATTTTAGATGAAATTTTTATTAGAAATTCATATAAGTATGCGTGAAATCTACCTTGAAATTTCACAAAAGGATATGAATTATGGTCCAGGGTTTTGGAGCCATGCACAATCATGGTTCATAGTGGCTAGGTAGCCTCTGAACTTTCAAGCACATATATAGTGGTGTTAAATAACATTCAAAACTAATCAATGATCCACAATCACAAAGTGATTTAGTAAATAAAATTGTCTTAGAAGTGTCTATGGAAATTGTAGCACAATCGAACATAAACGTATAAAGTAGTTCGTGACTTCTGCTAATACTGAATGTGGATAGGTTTGCAAACCTCTGACATTTTTCCTAGCTATGAAACAATGTAGTTGCACTTTTTCTGATGACTACACCCATGTAAATCTAAAGGCTATAAACTACTCAAACATTCAAGAATCAAGATGAACAAGATGTAAATAACATGAAAAGTAAAGATTGACACAAGCATATAACGTGGTTCGGCCATGAAGACCTACGTCCACGGGAAATAAGATGTATTCTTTATTGATTATAAGGTTTTACCCTTGAAAGAACTACAAATTTCGGTTAGACTTTTTATTCTCTCTATCTCTAGATCTCTCTCAGGAATTCTCTGTAGAAAGACCATCTAAAATGTTACATAAGTTTTCCATCTCCTTCTACATGGACTGGTATTTATAGGCAAATTAGACTCGTGAAGGCCTGGTCTCGCCGAGCTGGTGGAGCTATCGTACATCGCCTTCGCCGCTTCGGACAGGTTCTATATTATCCCTCGTGATGGCTTTCTTAGTTTTCCCTCCGACTCGTCTCGCTCTGCTCGTCATTGTGTAGCCCTTCTTTGGAGAACCTCGTGCTCTATCACCTCTGAGTCGTAGTATAGATCGCCCGAGCCTCCCATTGCGATGTAGATTCGTCCATGTTTGTTCTTATCCTTTATTAAATGCAGTCCTTCTTTTTATACTTGACCGTCTGAGCGGATTAGACCACTCCTCACACGCGTCGTTCATTTGGCGTTATGGCAGACGTCTCGATTCAAACAAACTCAGCTTTTTAGAGTAGGATTCGGTGTTCCTTCCCCATCATCTTATCATGTATTCATCCCTTAGGATGTTGACACGTGGCTACTGGGTAATTTACCCTCACATTTTTCTCCTTTTCTTTGCAACTTGCCAAGGGCATGGTGGGAAGAAAACTTCGTGACCGCCCCATCTTTTTTGCCACGTGAGTACTCTTAATGCGTACTTGTCTGTCAGACTCGAGGCGTCTAGACTTTTTGAGGGAGGGATGTCTTTCCTTTAATCATCCTTGATATTTCCGTCGTCTTGTTTATCGCGCCTTGACCACCTTGGGTTTGAAAATGCAAGTTGTCTTTTCGATAATTCTATCTCTATAAAAATCCTCTTGTGGTGGAGAAATGAGTTTCATTCTCTTTTTCCCTTCTGTAGAACTTTAGAGTCTTTTTTGCAAAAGCTTTCTATGCCCAGTGAGCGTTTTCCTCCTCGCCCTCCATGGCAACAAGGCAGTCATTCATGTTTTCTCCAACATGACAGTACATTTTACTTCAGTTTTTCTTGCTTCGGTTTCTAGATCATTACTGATATGTTCTCGGAATACCTGTCTTTTCCCGCATCGTCTTTAGCTCACTGAAGGCTTAAGGGGACTGATTTGTCTATTAGTGCATTTAACTCCTTACTGAAAGATTTCGTATTTTCCACAGTTCTTCTTTTTGCGGGCAAGCTTGGAAACACTTCATATAGAGTGTTTCTTCTGACGATTGGCCTTGGGAACACTTTGTGCCATGTGTTTTTTTACCCGTTTTGGCTTAGAAACATTTTTTGTTGCTGTGATTTAGCTAACAAGTATTTTTATGTTTTTATCTGGTGGATGTATATCGCCCGAGCTGCTGAGGATGCTGAGGTATAAAATATTGTCTTCTTAATATTTAAACGTATATATGTATGCCTTGCCCCTGTTTTATGCCTTAGCATTTGTAGGTGTTTATGGCGCAGCGAGGGAGATCTACTGGTGGTTCAAGGTTCTTTGAAGATTGTGGGGTTTCTCCTGCTCGTGATGGCCTTGCCGTTCCGATATTGGAGTCGCAGATGCCCCAATTGGGTGACGCTCCTGACAGAGGCTGCCCCGGCTGGGATGGACACTGCGTTGGCGAGGCATAATTGTAATGCTCCTTTGTTGTTGTTTTTGTGCTTCATAACCCCTTTGGGTTAAATGCCTTGTGTTTTGTCCAAGGGGAAAAACGTATATTGAAAAATCGGGGGTCTACCAACACCACCCAATATTTCGCTTAGCAATCTGTATGGACTAACTCCGAAATACTTTCTAAAGAATCAACTAGACAGTTACACTCAATCTAGGTAAAAGTATCTCTAGGAGTTAATATCTCTCTCTTGTTTTGATTTACTCGAGCTAATAGAAATTAGCGAGTCTTTAATCAAACACAAGGAATAACTTGGATGGTACCAAAGACCAATATCCAAGGATCAATCAACGACAATCAACAACCAAAGATTGGATAACTCTAATTGATGATCTAACACACAACATGTATTATTTCAATTATAAAGATAAAAAAATATAATGCGGAAATTGAAATAACACAGACACCAGAAATTTTGTTAACGAGGAAACCGTAAATGCAGAAAAACCCCGGGACCTAGTCCAGATTGAACACACACTGTATTAAGCCGCTACAGACACTAGCCTACTCCAAGCTAACTTCGGACTGGACTGTAAATGAACCCCAATCAGTCTCCCACTGATCCAAGGTACAGTTGTACTCCCTACGCCTCTGATCCCAGCAGGATATTGCGCACTTGATTTCCTTAGCTGATCTCACCCACAACTAAGAGTTGCTACGACCCAAAATCGTAGGCTTTGACTCCCACATACAAGTCTATCAAAGGATCAATCTGTCTCTCACAGAAAAACCCTAAAGTTTTTGTTCCGTCTTTTGATAATAATCAATGTGAAAAGGAACCAATTGATAATCTGGTCTTACATTCCCGAAGACCATCCTAGAGTTATCAATCACCTCACAACAATCTTAATCGTATGGTAGCGAAATAAGATGTTTCGGAATCACAAATAATGAGACGAAGATGTTGTGATTACTTTTTATATCTTTCCTATCGGACATATCAATCTCAAGCCAATCAATCTGATTGTACTCGTACGATAGAATATGCAAGATCAGATCACACAACTACGATAAAAGTAGTATCGGTCTGGCTTCACAATCCCACTGAAGTCTTTAAGTCGTTAACCTGGTTTTAGAAGAAGAAAACCAAAGGTTAAAGGAGAAACGACTCTAGCACGTAAACTAGTATCACAAGTGAGGTGTGGGGATTAGTTTTGCATATTTTCTAGATGTCCCCTTATATAGTCTTGCAAATCAGGGTTTCGCCTTGGTTACAAAGCAAACAATATCCACCGTCAGATGAAAACCTGATTTAGATTCAAGCTAATATTTCTCAACCATTAGATTGAAAACATAGCTTGTTATACACAAATGAAATGCACGCTTCTAGGTTTGTTAACCGTACCCAAACGTGTACATTGTTGGTTCAACAAAAGTTAACCAAAAGGTTAGCCATATGAGCATTTCATACCAACCATATTCTTCTTCACCATAACTAGTTCAAATGACTCAAATGAACTAGTTAGAGAGTTGTTCAATTGTAAGGAAATCTTATGTACTACAGAAGACACGATTGAAACAAAGATGATTTGATTCACTCGAATCGGTTCATGAACTTTATAGCCACGGTTTGCAAATTGCATTCCTTAGTCTTTATAAGTTTAAATTCAGAAATCATCTTCAGATATATAACCTTCTTAAGTTCGCACACTAGGTTCGCGGACTTAAGCAACCGGACAGAGTTTACAAACTCCAGCAGAAAATCTTGCAAAAGACTTTCCGCCGGTTCGCGGACTGGTACTCACGCAACTAGTTTGTCAGCTCCAACAGAATTTCTCGGGATGAGAAGTTCGGCGGTTCGCGTACTGAGTTCGCGGACTTGGAAACAAGCCATTCTTCCGGTTTCTCTTGATCAACAAAGTTCGCAAACTTTGGTTCAAGGGATAGGACTTATGCACATATGTGTTTCCACAACAATACCTATGTCCATCATGGTTATGTAATCTAAACTCTCATTCCAATCATTGAAACATTCTTATAGGATGTTATACAGTTGTTACACCATTTCTCGTCAAAGAATTTTTCAAAGTGATTGAAACATATCATGACTTTCGTCACTAGGTAAAGATAAACATGGTCGAAGAGAAACGCTTACCAACACATATTTCGAGATATAGATAGGCGAGGTATACTGGGCTCGAAATACCAAATGTGTATAATCGAAGTCTATATATATAGCATACGAATTTTTGTCTCAAGAAGTAGGAGATAGAGTAGATAGACTTTTGAGTGACAGATAAGTTCAAGTCTTCACATACTTTTTTGTCGAGAAGTTCCGCTGGTTCCTTGAGTAGTTCTTCTTCTTGTATGATGAATCGCCATGAACTCCTTGAGCTCAACTACACTTTTTATCCTAGTCCGAGACTTAGCTATAATAGACTAGAAATGACTTATAGTTTTGATCACTAACATTTAAAAACATGCTTGATATAGCAATGCATGTGAGTTCGACCGAGCAATGTTCTAAAAATCTCCCCCTTTGTCAATTTCAATGACAAAACTATCAATACATATGAAATACAAAAAAGATAAAGAAACTTTAGTAGATCCTATTCCACATGTGTAATCTTCAACATTCCTCGAAATCTTCGTCACTTCCAAGTACTCCAATGATCCCAAAGGTTGTAAGTTTAGCATCACCATTGTTGAAGATCCGTAGCTATAACAGTGAGAAAGCATCGATCTCGATCATTGTTGTAGAGTGTCATAGTATTATTACACATTGTCAAAGTCCAATTGTATCACAACTTCAACAATAATACTATGGTGATATGTATCACTCCCCCTTAGTCAATACTCCATCTCACATGGAAACCACTCCCCCTTACACAATGATCTGAAAACCATATGTATTTGTAGTATGAACTACATATTAATTCTCCCCCTTGTTGTCAATAAAATTGTCAAAGGTACAAGAACGGGATCAAAATGAAATTTCCATAAGAGATATTTCATGACTAAAAGAAAAAATACATATCATCTAATTTAGATGCAATCATATAGCCGAAGCTAATAGCATTTTTCAAGGAGTTTAAAGATACAAGATAACCCCTCTAAAATTCCACAGCCGCACACCCCTCAAGATATGACCATTAAGAACAAGTTCAAAAGAACTCTCCCCTATTTTATGTCATTCCCAAGAGAACAACAATAGCGACCTTAATTTTGAAAGAAACGAAGGATTTTTTATTGGACACCAAAACCGTAAGAATGATTTTTATATCCAAAAACTCAATCAAATTAATCATAAGTAAACCCATGATTAATTTAATCGGAATACGCAATCAAATTAAACACAAAAAGTGATCAACTTAATTGATTATGATCGACATAAGAGAACTTACGGAGCATACGACTAACATAACCATTAGAAAATGAATAGGATAGTCGTTCATATACTCAACATAAGAGGAATCTTACGGAGTATGAAAATACTCAACTATATTAATTACAAGAGAACCCATAATTAATCTAATTGGAATGCACAACCAAACTAATTACAAAAGTAATCAATTTAATTGTCATTTGTTTTGCTCGACATAAAAAGACTTATGGAGCAATAACTAAATAACCAAACAAGATGATTAATTTAGTTCAAAAATGTTCAACATAAAGTACCTTACGGAACAAACAACGAAGCTAATCAAAAATTAATCAACTTGGTTGTATCGTGCTCAACATAAGACACATTACGGAGCCTCACAGTATTACATAAAATATGGATCAGTGAAGATCAATAATGTGGAATACACAAGAATTAATTCTATCTTCCATCAGTATTTGCATAACGATATTTAATAGACATAATCCTTGAACACAAAAGATTTTAACCTATCTTCCATCAAAGAATTGACAATATAGGCTTAACTTTTGTATATGTCAAAAGTCTATTCATCCTTAAATCAGTACATGAATACCTATCATGAACGACTTTACTTTTGACAAAATATGGGACAACATAGTTCAAGGACGTAAACACCAATATCCCATAACAAATTGCAATATAACAAATCATAAAGATTAAATACTGCAAACCATCATCCTCCAAATATTTTTAGAATTTAATACCAATAAAACTAAAAAAATAAACACAAGAAGATGAAAAATAATAGCTATGTGTAGTCACAATCATTGCTATTCCAAGCACTAGTTATTCTTACAACTAAATCAAAAAGAAGACATACTAGGCAACAATAAGAACACGAATTACTCATCTTCTTCCTTATCAGAGATACTCCAAGATGCTTGAATTGCGTTCAAATATTCCTTGATCTCGGGAAACTTTGTTGCAACCAAGGACAATTGTTCTTGAACGCACTTTACTCTTAAATCTACCTTACACACACCTTTATGAATTTTTTGAAGAAGACTTATGGTAGTAGGGTCACTAAAATCAAGAGAAGAAATTCTTTGTCGCTTGCAAGCATTTTCCCTTATGTGCCTAAAGGTACACGGAAGAACCGGTTTGGGGACCCCAAGAGAGTTGCCAATTGAATCACACCCACGATCACGACAAATTTGACTAATCAAGCAAGGGTAACCCAACATTTTGACGGGTGAAGTCGTCGAAATCATTTGAAAGATAATGAAACCACAAATATCGAGACTTGAAATACCCGAATCAAGGAAATAGACCAATTCCGCAAACTCGTGACTCCACCAAGAATTTTCAATTGTGGAGGGACAAAGATTGGGGATGCCAAGTTTTCCAAAAGCCATCAAGGCAATACTAAGATCATTAGTAGAGAACTTTCCTTAACTCCAAACGACCTTCTTGCCACAAAGCCCAACCGAGATATTATCACAAGATGGACGTTCATCACATGGTCTAGGGAGCCATACGTTCCCCAACGGGATTTTGGTAATCCTTGAAATTAATTCTCTATCAACAAGGAACCTTTCTCTACCAATCATGGATTTGAATTCCATCTTGTTGTAATCAACATCATGAATATTGGCATACAAAATCCTTGTAAGAGAATCAAATCCTTGACCAAGACCATCAAAGATATTTCCCAGCATGAATTTTGTAAAGTATACCAAATCCTCTTCATGCCCACTAGAGAAATCCAACCTCTTTTCTAGAATGAAACCTTTTGAATCAATCTTATCAAATATTCTAGCACAAGAATCATACACAAACCAATTTCTAAGAGAGTTTTGGTCACAAGGAGGATTCAAGGTAGAGGATTTTGAGTTCTTAGAACTCCTTTTTGTCCCTTTAAAATTCATCATAGGTCTAAGAAATTGAAAGGAGCAAGAGTATTTTACTTACTTGGAGTGATATTTGAACACCCTTTCTTTCAATTTCTCCAAGGAGGCTTTAATGGAGGAAATACATAAAACCCTAGGTTCACGTACGCGGACGGGTAAAGAACAAGACTAGGGTGTGCAAACTTCTTCTTTATAAGACCACACATGGGCTTGGACCCGTTTATGAACCGCGACCCACATAAGAAAGATGGGATTTTCTTATCATTTGCACATTAAAGGTTATGCATTCAGCGACAACACACATGTGAACAACAACGGATGCAATAGAAAGCTAAAATTGATATTCAAACAACGAATAACAAAACCGTACACAACTCAAACCATTTCTTGCCCCATTCCAAGATATATACAAATGGGGAAATGCCAGCCTTGTTACCAAGAGGCATAATGCGCAAAGGAATTCTCATGCGACATTTCTGGTTGATATGTGTGAACAGTCCCTGTAGTATAATCAAATTAATGATGATAGTCAAGGAAGTTAGAGATTTTATCCTTCATTTGTTCTGGCTAGAAGAAGGATACCTCCGATTTCCGGGTTGCACATTACTAACAGATTTAACATATACAGAACCCTTTTCGGAATGATTCTTAAACTTAACAGATTTAAGTTTTTCTAAGAATTTAAAAACGCCTTCGAACGCTTTGAACAGATATTTATCAATTGATCCATTACGATAGTATTCCTCAAAGAGATCAAGAGTTAATCTAGTGAGGTTCCATATCCTTGAGTGTATTGAGCGTTTTCTCAATCTTTCCTTCTTTTTATTTTTTCCTTCTAATTGATTCTTAACATCTAAATCTCCTCTTTTAGATGAAGTAAGATTATCATGAGAAACCAGAGGTTTTATCCATAATAATCTTTGAACAATCTTTAAGGATTTATGGCGTGCGTTACAGATGTCAAGAGCAAGTTTTCCAAAGAAATTTCCCATAGGACAATTTATAAGGAACGAACAAATACAAACTTATTAGGTTTACAGTGTTTGCCTGCTCTGATACCAATTGAAAAAGCGGGGGTCTAACAAAACCACCCAATATTTCTCTTAGAAATATGTATGGACTAACTCTGACATACTTTCTAGAGAATCAACTAGACAGTCAGACTCAATCTAGGTAAAAATATCTCAAGGAGTTAATATCTCTCTCTTGTTTTGATTTACTCGAGCTAATAGAAATCAGTGAATCTTTAATCAAACACAAGGAATAACTTGGATGGTACCAAAGACCAATATCCAAGGATCAATCAATCACAATCAACAACCAAAGGTTGGATTACTCTAATTGATGATCTAACACAGAACTTGTATTATTTCAATTATAAAGATAAAACAATATAATTCGGAAATTGAAATAACACAGACACCAGAATTTTTGTTAACGAGGAAACCGCAAATGCATAAAAATCCCGGGACCTAGTCCAGATTAAACACACTGTATTAAGCCGCTACAGACACTATCCTACTCCAAGCTAACTTCGGACTGGACTGTAGTTGAACCCCAATCAGTCTCCCACTGATCCAAGGTACAGTTGTACTCCCTACGACTCTGATCCCAACAGGATACTGCGCACTTGATTCCCTTAGGGTGTCCCCCGCATCATTCACTGTAGAATGGAAGGTGTGGCTAGCACCGTGACATAGTCTTGATGGGATTTTATTATAGTGTAAGTATGGTATGATTATTCTATATGCAAACATAAAGAAAGAAAAACTAATAGAGAAAAAAACCAAAAGTAAGCAAAAATGAACAAAAAATCAAAGCAAATGGTGGAATATGAACAAAAGGGGTGATTTTATTAATCTCAAAAGAGGGTTTATAGACCCTTAGTACATTTGAGGAAGGTTTCATGACCTTTTACAAGTAGGGATTATGCCCTATTCTTAGATTTTGGTTGTCTAATCATAAGACTTGTTAAGCATTGTATGATTTTAGGTATCTGATGTTCCATCAGCGTTCGAGCTCTTCGCCATTAGATTTGAGCAACCTGTATGCTCCATCGCCTGCCTTGGCTATGACTGTTAGTGGGCCTTCCCATGTGGGTGCAAATTTGCCCGAATCGCGCTGATATGACGGAATCTCGCGGCAGACTTTATCGCCTGGGATAAATTTCCTCTGGTGAACACGTTTGTTGTATTCTCGGGCTAACCTCCGATGATAGTTGTCTATTCTTTGAAGAGATAGTTCTCTGTTTTCCTCCAGTTTGTCTAACTTGGAGAGTATCATGTCCGAGGTTAGGTTTTTCTCCCATGCCTCGTTCTTGGTTGTAGGGATCATTGCTTTGGGATGATCGCTTTTGTGCCATATGTGAGAAGGAAGGGAGTCATCCCCGTTGCTTCTCTCCGAGTGGTTTGGTAGGCCCAAAGAACGTTATGTAATTGTTCGCACCAACTGGAACTGTATCCATCTAGCTTCTTCTTGAGCATGTCAGCAATGGTTTTATTAGTTTCCTCTGCCTGGCCATTGCTCTCGGGATAGATGGGTGTGGACTTATTCTTCCTGATCTTAAAACAGTTGAAGAGGAGATCAATATTTTTCCCTCGGAGTTGGGCCCCATTATCTGATACGATGACGGCTGGGATACCGAAACGACATATGATATGTTCTAAAAGAAACTTAAATACATCATGGGCTCAGATGTGTCTTAGGGATGAGGCTTCTACCCACTTTGTAAAGTAGTCTGTGGCAACGATTATTTTCGTTGTCCTGTTCCAGCTCGTAGGGGTCCAGCGATGTCGACTCCCCATTTGGCAAATGGCCAAGGGCTTAGGACAGACTTTAGATCCATTGATGGTGCGTGCCTTCTTTTTATAAATTTCTGGCATTCTATCCAGGACTTTGCCATTTGCTTTGAGTCTTCGTTCGTGCAAGGCTAAAAGTATCCTTTCAATCTCGCTTTGTGAGCTAAGGATCTTCCTCCACTATGGTTTCCCGTGTAACCATAATATATCTCCCTTAGGATTTCTTGGCCTTCAGCAAAAGAAAGACATCTGAATAAGGGTCCGAGGTATGACTGTTTATATAGAATTCCATCCCTGAGATAGTAATTCCCAGATCGTGATATTATTTTGTGTGCGAGATGCTGGTCGCTTGGGAGATCGTCGTTGGCTAGATAATTCATGATTGGTCTTCTCTAATCGTCCTTGGGAAAAGCCTCCACTTGGATGGCTTAGTTCACATTGAGTATTTCCATGTCTCCTTCTAGAGAGATGGAGGGGAGCATGACCCTTTCAATTCGCACATTTTTAGCCTACGGATCTACTTTCATGGAGGCTATGAATGCTAAGGCGTCTGCGTGCCTAATGTTGTTCTTTTTCAAATTTCGGAACGTGATATTTGGTATATGTTCGATGTAGTGTTTGGCAAGTTGGATATATCGCTTCAAACATGGGTTAGCGGCTTGATATCTTCCGTCAATTTGTCGGACAATAAGCTGTGAGTCGCTCGTATGCCTAACCATTCCGATTCCAGATCCTTCTGAATTGCATGATCCGTCTACAAAGACTTCATATCGTCTTGGTTTCTCCGAGTGAAGTAGCTCGGGAGGATCTTCTAGCTCGTCCTCCATTCCGGGGATTTCTTCGATCTCGTCGACATCGTCTAGAGGGAAATCGGCTAAGAAATCTGCAACCACCTGGGTTTTTATTGCTGTTTGGGCTTGTTATTTCACCCAAAATTGTTTAATTTGTGCTTCCCATTTGGAGATTCTACCTGCCCTGTCGGTATGGTCCAGCACAGATTCTATAAGAGCTTTTGTGATGACTATCACATTATGAGCATGAAAATAGGTTCGCAACTTTTGTGTTGCATAGAGCAGATATAAGACTATCTTCTCGATCTTGGAATAGTTCTTCTCTGCCTATGTCAGAGTCTTGCTTATGAAGTAAATAGGTTTCTCTAATTCCTTGTCTATCCGAGTTAGCACCGCGCTAATCGAGGTGTTAGTCGTTGACAGGTAGATGTAAAGGTTCTCTCCTGGATTAGGATTTTGTAGAATTGATAAGGTAGCTAGATGTTCCTTAATGCTATGGAAGGCTTCTTCGCACTCAGTGCTCCATGAGAAATTTCCTCCCTTCTTCAAGGTGTTGAAGAAGTCTTTGAGTTTATCGGACGATCTGGTGATGAACCTCCCCAGGGCCGCCAATCGGCCGTTTAGCCTCTGCACGTCCTTGATCGTGGCGGGCGAGGTCATTTTTAGTATGACTTTATCTGGGTCGACTTCGATGCCTCGTTTGGTGACCAAATATCCCAAGAATTTTCCCGAGGTTACTCCAAAGGTGCATTTTGCCGGGTTAATTTTCATATTAAACTTTTGCATTTGTTCGAATATCTCTTTGAGATCGCTTGCGTGGTCCTGTGGAAGCTTGCTATTGAAAAGCATATCATCCACATATACCTCTAGAGTTTTATGTATCCAATTGTAAAACATTTTTTCCACCATTCTTTGGTAAGTCACGTCTGCGTTCTTTAGTTCGAATGGCATCTTAGTGTAACAGTATAGACCCCGGGGAGTGAATAAGGAGGTATGCTCTTGATCTTCCTCGGCGAGTGGGATCTGGTTATATCCCGAGTATCCATCCATTAGGGATAGTAGTCCATATCCGGATGTTGCTTCTACGAGCTGGTCAATGTTGGGGAGTGGGAAGCTTTCCTTCGGACAGTCTTTATTAAGATCACTAAAATCAATGCAAATCTACACTCCTCATTTTTCTTGGGTACTATCACCATGTTAGATATCCATGTCGGATATTTCACTTCTCGTATGACTCCTGATGCCTCCATATTTTTTAATTCTTTTTGAATTGCCTCGTGGTATTCTGGCGCCACTTTTCGCATCTTCTGCCTCACAGGTTTATGTTTAGGATTGATTTTCAAATGATGGCAGCAGACTTCTGGATCTATTCCAGGCATATCTTCCATGCGCCATGTAAAGACATCGGAATATTCTCTTAGTACTTGCACTAATTTTTCTTCTTCCTCCTTGCTTAGGAGAGTTCCAATTCTAACCATACCCGGATTTTCTGGCGTTCTGATGTTTACTTCTTTTGTTGGCTCTGAAGCCGAGAAGTTTGACTTAAGTTCTCCGATATCGGAGAGGTTTTGTATGGGCCCCATGGGCAAGTCCGAAATGGGAATATTATCCGAGATCGATACATCGTTTGAGAGCCTTGCTTCGTTTGTTATCGCGATGTAGGAATCAATTTCATCCTAGCTCTTAGCATTCTTAGCCCTTTTCTTCTTTGCCCTCGCGGAATTTACTTTTTATTTTGCCATTCTGAACGTCCATCTTGTAGCAATATTTTGTTTCACCAGAGTCTATCGGGCGTAGGTAAAATTATCCCCTAATGATAAGTGCATAATTCATATGATTTTAGTATTCATTCCATACTTCTTTAAGCTATTATTCTTGCATATTTTCGTCTTATTACTATTGTTTTCTCTTATGTGTCTCCAATAGGTAAATCATCCAAAAAGTATCTACAAAGTGCTGAAAATATGTAAGAAGAGAAGTATTCCAAGTATCCAAGTGCCCAAGTCCAAGAGAAGTGGAAGAAGTGCGACGAAAAGGAGCAAAACACTCAAAATCAAGAGAAGGGCCAAATACCGATCTTAACTCATTCAAATTAATAATTTCTCATCACCATATTGAAGATAATTGAAAGATAAAAATAATGCAAAAAGAATTAGGTCATTCTGAGTTTGGATGAAGAAGTTGTGGCCAAAACAAGTTTTTATTGAATACCGAAGACAGTAAATTTCGCGGACGGGTTTCATACTTTAATTCCGAAAATTTCTGCTGGAATTTGAAGTTCGAGGAATGGGTTCATGAACTTAACAAGTGGAACACGTGTATTAATACCTTGGAAAGCTTAATGGCACGTTTGGATTCGTTATTTCATTATTTCGGGTCGGGTTGTTGAACCAAACTAAATAGGTGAAGACCAAGCAATGTAAACCAATAAAAAAGTGTTAGGTTATGTAAAATGATATCACATCATTAGGTTACGAAATTGTAAGTCTTGGAGAGGAGAAATATCAAATCTAGGGTTTCGGAGCGATTCTTAATCGTAACGATATCTCTAACCTTTTCTTATATGTATATTATGAATGTTTCTACATCCATGAGTAGCTAAACACCTATTGATTGAGGATGAATTATAAGTTGTAAACAAGATTTGAGTTATTATATTAATCTAATTTGAAGTTCTTCATATGATTATCGTTTGTTTATATTATAACGAATATTTATGATTGATTGATAGATTGTGTAGGTGGCCAACTAAATTGATTTGTTGATTCAATCTATTTCTAGTATTGAGTTAAGAGATAAGTAATCGTCGAATAACCTTTACACAAGTAGAGAACACGAGACCTTAATTACAGAGGGATTCTGTGGAGCAATTGTGGGTATAAAAAACACTAGAAAGTGGACCTTGAGCTAAGAGTCTAACTATTAGGATCAACCTATAAATTCACAAAAGATAAAGCATTCGACCAAATTACACCTTGAGTGAGGTACTACTAGGTGGTTTAGAAGAATAGAATCTGGTATTGGAGAGCGTCCGTACTCAGTGATAAAAGGAATTTAGGGAACAACACTGAGCTAGGTGTTATTCCACGGTTGGTGATAATCTATGATTAACGACGAGTAGGAAAATATAATAACTCATTGACAGTTTATTAACGAAGAAGGATTCCTCGATCATATCTCTCTCTATTGATTACAATACAATTTTATTTGCTTTGATTATTTATTTTGTTCACAATCTAAAAAAAAAACCGCCCTTTGTGATACTTTGACAACTAAAACTCACTGCTCTTCGTGGGAACGATCCTTACTTCCATTATATTACCAGTTAATTGTGTGGAAATAAGATTATTAATTTGTTGAGCCTATGACAGCCCCTCAAATTTTGGCGCCGTTACCAGGGAACAGTCTGTAGCTTTAATTGTTATTTTTATTAGTTTTAATTTTGTTTTTATAATTTTTTTGGGGATTTTAATAAAGTGCCACACTTTCAATTTCATGTTTCAGAAAATGCCACCGTTTTTTCAGAATTTATTTAATGCCACACATTTGACCTTTTCCATCCAAAAAAACGGTTGCCATCAGTTAGTGCATAGGTGGCCGTTATCCATCTTAGTAAAAGACATATACACCCTCAAATCTATCACCAACTCACCAAACCCATTCAATTGAATCTTTCATAGACTCTACTGATTTCTCTAACCATGTTGACTAAAGCTCAACTAACCCACATAAACAATGACAACTCTCAATTGTTCATACAAAACCATACACATTCGTATCATTCCTTGTTTCTGCACTGATTTGTCATCTTTGCTCACTACTGCAACAACAACTCTACGTTGCCTGCGTTCCACAAACATTCGTACCCACATAAAAGATACCAGCGATCCACAGCCTGTGTTCCCCCTTTACATTACCTTCCAAACCGATCCCTAGTCCCTCTAAACACGAGCATAAATATAGCAACATTATACGCTAGAGCCTGCCATCGGACCATGGCAATAACACCAGTAGAGGACCACCTATGTACATCAGTTTTATGGACACATTTCTGGCTGAATTTTTGGACCAGAACATTACCCAAATCGCCAACAAATTCACATCCAAGTACTGTTGTTACTGTTAACCCTTAAACCCATCCCAATCTTCTCAAAAACAACCACAATAAACCATCATTCCAGTAGCATAAACCTTCTTTCATTCAACTGGTTTACGTCTTCAAACTCCACCAGATCTGCCATCATCGACTCCAGCTCAATCCCTATCCTAATCTCCTCCATTAACATCATATCAATGACACAGAACATCATCATTTCAAGCCATTAAAACATCTATAAAAATTCAGTTCATAACCCTGTAAAACAATCCACCAACACCATGCCAACTAGCTTAGCAGCATATTGCACTTCTGTGGACTGAATTCTTGCTCAAAATTCAATCAAAATCAGTCCCAGACTTAACCCAATTCAGACCTCCACAAACAACTCATGGAAAATACCTCCACAAACAACTTTCAGCAACATCCGTTGTACACAGGCTCAACTGATAGAAACTGAGCTTGAAGAGGTGAAGAAAAATCCATTTAGGCCTTTTATCGAACACCTAATATACCATTCTCATCTTGCTGTAACATTGAACTTCTATAGCTTCTAAACTCCCCAAAACACCTGCAAATTCAATTCACAACGAACCCATAGTTTAAAAACTATTCAACAATCATAAATCTCCAAATCTAGTCCCAATTATCAACCAACAACACCATTATCTTCACTGGTTCAATTGGTCTTCAAACTCCATCAACTGCTCAGTATTTCAAACTCATTTCAGCCTGGAAGTTGAGATATAAAAGCTCTTGATAGACCCTGGCAGCTACTCGATCCATGGACTAACGACACTTTAATTCAGTGAACACCAATACTAGTGACACAGAGTGAAGAAATTCAATTGGACGAGAAGATAGAAGATAAACCATTTGAGGAGATTATGAGGACAGTTAAGTAATTCCAACGCAAAAATTTGACCAGATCAGCCAAAAATGACCAGTAATGTGGGCCTTGACGGAAATTATAATGGCAGTGGCATTTTATAAATTTTGAGAAAAACAGTGACACTTTATTAAACCGGAAAACCAAAGTGTAGCATTTTGTTAAAATTTCCAGTTTTTTTTTTAGTTTTTAATTTCGTTTTCTAGATTTTTTGTTTTCAGGTACTTAATCTCTGGCACCGAAAGACTGGGAATACCATAGGTGCGGAATCCAAACTCGCAGAGGAACAATACTACAAGCACGTCAGCAGACGCAACAAGAACCTCCTTCAGAAGAGATGGCAGACGGTACAAATCCACCTCCTCCTCCACCTCAGGAGAAGAAACTGCGAGAGTTGACATCTCCATGCTTAGATCCGTAACCACTGTGTATTACAATCACTAATCCATTGGAGCTGAAGTTGAATCTACTTCATCATCTACCAAAGTTCAAGGGACTTCCAGGCGAGGATCCGAATCGTCATCTTCGACAATTTCAACAAAAGATGACAAGTCTTAGGCAAAGTACCGAAGACAATAATACAACACCGTTGCAAGCTTTTCAATTCTCTTTAGTAGATTCAGCGGAAGAATGGTTGTATTACCTTGCTTCAGGGAGTATTACAACATGGAATGAGATGAAAAATCTATATTTAGAGAAGTATTTTCCTGCTTCTAAGGCAACATCCATTCGTAAAGAGATTAGTGGTGTTCTTCAAAATATTGGGGAGTTTCTTTATGAATATTGGGATAGGTACAAGAAATTGGTGGCTAGTTTACCTCACGACAACATATCACCAACACTCATCATTAAATATTTCTAAGAAGGATTACTTCCACAGCAACGGAATTTGATTGATGCAGCTGCTGGTGGTTCATTTACTGAAAAGACTATATCGCAAGCAACTAGTTTGATCGAGAGTATGGCTTCGAATGCTCAACAATTTTACACCATAAATAACTCAATCAAAAGAGTTATAAATATGGAAGAAACTTCACAATCAGAGCAACGAATAAACAACATAGAGAAGGTAGTCCAAAGAATGGCAGCAGTGATCATTCCTTCATACGAAGATGAAGCCGAGGCAAATGCTATATTTCCTAATCAGAGGCCAAGGTATGATCCCTATTCTACTTTTAATCCTGATTGGAAAGATCATCATAATTTCAGTTATACTAACAAGCAAGCTGCAGCTACTAATCCATATATGAGACAAGGTGGTTTTCAACAACAACAACCTCAGAATGAGGAATCTAAGTTTGAAGCACTCATCTCCATAATCAAACAGGGTCAGCAGAAAACTGATCAATTCATACAGAAAGCTGAACAGATCAGCTAAAAACTGATAAGGCTATTAGAGATTTACAAACTCAGATGGGGAAAATGGCGACAGATATGAATCAAATGAAAGTGAAAGCTTCAACAAAGTTTCCATCACAACCTTTTGTGAACCCAAGAGAGCACGTTAGTGCAGTAACTCTAAGAAGTGGGAGACAAACTGAAGAGACACATCAAGAAAAAGAGGTTAGTAATGACATTGAAAAGGAAGTAGAGGAGGAAACCATCCCAAAGGAAAATCCAACTTCAAACGTCCAACCTAAGGACACGGTTCCCACTTTTACCATACCACCTCCTTTCCCTAGTCGTTTTTACAAGTCGAAGAAGCAAGCTCAAGACAAGGAGATCATGGATGTTTTCAGCAAGATACACATCAAAATTCCATTTATTGAGGCCATCAAAACCGTACCTAGGTATGCCAAGGTTTTGAAGGATTTGTGTACAAGGAAGGATAGGTTGATTGCTAATGAGATTACTTAGGTGGGAGAAAGTGCTACAACTGTGTTACTTAAGAAGATGCCTACAAAGTGTGAAGATCCTGATGGCTTCACAGTTCCCGTTACCATTGGTAACCGAAGATTCGAGCGTGCTTTGCTTGATTTGGGAGCATCCATAAGTGTTATGTCAGCCGATGTTTATGATTCTTTGAATCTCGGACCTTTAAAAGAGGCAAAGATTACTATTCAATTGGCTAACAAGTCCAATATTTATCCTAAGGGAGTCGTGGAGGACGTGTTATTTCAAGTGAATCAGTTAATCTTCCGGTTGATTTATACATTGTGGATATGCATAATGGATATAATTGTTCATCTACTTCGTTACTTCTTGGGAAACCGTTTATGAAAACTGCAAAGACGAAGATTGATGTTGATAGTGGTGCACTCACTATGGAATTTGATAAGGAGATCATACGTTTCAATATTTTTGAAACCATGCGCTATCCTAGTGATGTTCACTCAACTTTCTCTATTGATGTTATTGGTTCGTTAACACAAGAAATGTTTGATTTGAATGTTGAAGATGAACTTGGAGTTGTGTTACGGAATAATATTGATTTGGACGTTCATGGGAAACTGACCTTGGACGTTGACTTAGCCAAAGAGTTAGTGGAGATGTGTGGTGCTTTAACAACACTACTAGAAGCTAAACCGGGTAATATTTCTTATATTTCTTTACCCGTAACTAATGATGTTCCATTACCTTCTATGGTACAAGCACCAAAACTAGAACTGAAGCCGCTTTCATACCACCTAAAGTACGCATACTTGGGTGATAAATAAGAACTTCCGGTGATTATTGCAAATAACCTCACCCAAATACAAGAATAACGTCTACTTAGGGTTCTGAAAGAGCACAAAACGACTATTGGGTGGAAAATTGTTGATATCAAAGGCATTAGTCAATCCATGTGCATGCATAGATTCCTAATGGAAACTGATTTTAAGCCAGTACGTGATGCTCAGAGTAGGCTTAACCCCCCAATGATGGAGTTCGTGAAGAAAGAGATCCTCAAATTACTAAGTGTGAGGGTGATTTACCCAATTTCTGACAGCAAATGGGTTGGCCCGGTTCAAGTGGTGCCTAAGAAATCAGGTGTCACTGTTGTTAGAAATCAAGATGATGAACTCGTTCCTACAAGAGTTCAAACAGGATGGAGAGTGTGCATAGACTACAGAAAGCTTAATGCCGCAACCCGAAAGGATCACTTTCCTTTTCCTTTCATTGATCAGATGTTAGAGAGGTTAGCGGGACACTTACATTATTCATTTTTGGACGGTTATTCGGGGTACAATCAAATTTTTATTTCACCGGAGGATCAAGAGAAGACTACTTTTACTTGTCCTTTTGGTACGTTTTCCTATAAACGGATGTCGTTTGGTCTTTGCAATGCGCCTGCCACTTTTCAGAGATGTATGGTCAGTATATATTCTGACTATGTGGAACGCATCATTGAGGTATTTATGGATGATTTTAGTGTTTATGGTGATTCATTTGATTTTTGTTTACAAAATCTTGAACTTGTGATTAAAAAATGCATAGACACTAATCTTGTTCTTAATTGGGAGAAATGTCACTTTATGGTAAACCATGGCATAGTGCTCAGTCACATTGTGTCCACTCGAGGGCTTGAAGTTGACAAAGCAAAGATAGACTTAATAAGAAACTTACAATATCCCACTTCAGTGAGGGAGATTCGTTCTTTTCTTGGTCATGCAGGTTTTTACAGGCGGTTTATCAAGGATTTCTCCAAAATCTCAATGCCGATGCGCAAATTATTGCAAAAAGAGGTTATTTTTGACTTCAACGGGGAGTGCAAAGATGCCCTTGATAAATTTAAAGAATTATTGACAACTGCACCAATTATCAAGTCACCGGACTGGAGTTCACCATTTAAGTTAATGTGTGCTGCAAGTGACTATGCAGTTGGAGCCGTTTTGGGTCAAAGAGTAGACAAGCTATCTCATGTGATTTATTATGTATCTAGGACCCTAAACGATGCACAAATCAACTATTCTACCACCGACAAAGAATTTTTGGCTATAGTGTTTGCACTAGAAAAATTTAGATCATATTTGGTAGGTTCAAAAGTGGTTGTATATTCTGATCACGCAACACTTAGGTACCTATTAAAGAAGAAAGAAGCTAAGCCAAGCCTGATAAGGTGGATTCTACTACTGCAAGAATTTGATTATGAAATAAATGATAAAAGAGGCGTTGAAAATACTGTTGCTGATCACCTTAGTAGACTTGTTGTTTCCGAAGAAGAACTTCCTTTACAAGATCGTTTTCCAGACGAACAACTTTTCTTAATTGAAGATTCAACACCTTGGCATGCGGATATAGTGAACTACTTGGTTACAAGACAAGTACCTAGTACAATGTCTAACTTTCAAAAGCTTAAGCTTAAGAAAATATCCAAGCAGTATGTGTAGGATGAGCCATACTTGTGGAAATACAGTTCTGATCAAATCATCCGCAGGTGCGTACCTAATTCTGAATTTAAATCTATTCTTACTTTTTGTCATACTTATGCATGTGGTGGTCACTTTGGTTCTAAACGTACCGCTTTCAAAGTACTTGAAAGTGGTTTTTATTGGCCTACCCTATTTGAAGATGCATATATTTTTTGCAAATCTTGTGATAGATGTCAACGAACTGGCAATCTAGGTGCCCGAAATCAAATGCCACCCAGTCCTATTCTCACCGTAGAAATTTTTGATGTGTGGGGCATAGATTTTATGGGTCCTTTTGTTAATTCTTATGGAAAATATTATATACTTCTTGTTGTGGATTATGTTTCGAAATAGGTGGAAACTAAAGCCACCCTTACTAATGATTCTCAAGTTGTTTGTGAGTTTGTGAAGGAATATATTTTTTCGAGACATGGTACGCCAAGAGTAATTGTCAGTGACGGAGGCTCACATTTTCAGAAATCCTTCCATGCTCTACTCAAGAAGTACAACATAACACACAAGGTTGGTACGCCGTATCACCCACAAACTAGTGGGCAAGCCGAAATCTCGAACCGTGAGATTAAATCCATTCTTGAGAAACCGTAAACACTACACGGAAATATTGGAATTATAGGCTTAATGATGCATTATGGGCATATAGAACGGCGTACAAAACACTGATTGGTATGTCTCCATATCGGTTGATCTATGGCAAAGCTTGTCGTCTTCCGGTTGAACTTGAACATAAGGCTTATTGCGCGATAAAGATGTGCAACATGGATTATGACAATGCAGGGAAACAAAGGAAGCTACAACTCAATGAGCTAGAGGAGATACATAATGATGCTTACGAGAGTTCTCGTATATATAAGGAAAAGACGAAACTTTTCCATGACAAGATGATTTCTCGAAAGAATTTTGTTGTGGGACAAAAATTTCTTTTATTTAATTCTCGTCTTAAACTATTTCATGGGAAGCTAAGGTCCAGATGGATTGGACCGTTTGTTGTTACTAATGTTTTCTCTTATGGTGCAGTTGAAATTTCTAGTATTAGAGATGGAACAAATTTAAAGGTGAACGGCCATAGACTGAAGCCATATTATGAAAGCATTGCTTATATGGATATGGATGTGGAAGAATTTCATGATTATCTCCCTCTGGAGGAGTAATTGAAGGAATGCCAAGTCGGGCTGAGGACATTAAATTAAGCGCTAAATGGGAGGTAATCCATCGGTTTTGTATCTCTATCCCTTTTATTTTTACTTTTCTTAGTTTTTCATATCATATCTTGCATCCCCATATTGAATTTTACAAAGTTCTAAATCTATAGTGAAAGTTTTGACGACTTCTCGTCAGAAAATTATGACTGCGCACTTGTCACCAAAATAGCTCTCGAGACTTCATACAGAGTCCGATTTGAGTGGTTGACCCCAATTTTTAAACAGGACAGACTCACCTTTATTTTCCAAAAAGAAAATATGAATTCGGATTCTTTTAAGTTGGAGCGATAGTCCTGGACATTTGAGTTTCGGTATTTTTTCCAGAACCTTTTCAGATTGCATGTCAGTCAGTCCGGAGGTCATAAAAGTCATACCATTTATCGAAACACTGTGAAATTTTGACACCTTATAGAAAAGACGTAGGAGAACAATTTTTGTTTAGGATGTGTTTCCTATTTACCTACCCATTTGTACAGTTTTCGAGTTTTTCAGGGATGTTATATCAGAAGTCAGAATTTTCGGTTTTGAACATTGAGGATAATGTTGAGTTTAAGTGTGGGGGAGTAGTTAAGCATGTTTGGATTGCATTTATAGATAAAAAAAAAACAACATAAAAATCATACTTTTTGATTTCTTTCATTCTTGAGACTTCATCTTTTGGAGTTAATTATGAGCTATTTAGGATGACACTCTAAACCTTTTTAAGGTTGAAACAGTTCTTACAGCTATAGATTGAGTTTCAATTTATCATTCCACAGTCCTTATGTATACATTCATAATTGAATACGAAACTAAGCTATGGTAGTAGTTTGAAAGAGTCATCCTCGCAATTAATCATTATTGAATCACTTTCTTTTTATTTTTGCAGTTATATGTTTCTCTAAAGTGATTTGGTGGGATCCTGATACTGTCGTGGATGTTGTAGCAAGATAATCATTGGTTGAGTATATAAAAGCCACATAGACAATTGTCTTACACTCATAAAGAGTGAGCCGAAATATATATATATATATATATATATATATATGTATGTATAAGGCTCCTCTTCATTTATCGACACTTGGATAGCAATACGTGTGAAACGTTGTCCCTGTCTCCGTCGCCTAAACAAGCGTGGAATGTAGGATCCAAGGAAACTATCACGTACTTGATGAAAAGGAACATGCTCTTAGAGTATCTAATCATGTGATAAATGAAAATAAAAACCTATCATCATTGTATAGCAAGTCAAAAAGACTATTGATGAGGTTCTTGACACTTGGGTGGCAGTATGCGTGAAAGGTTGTCCCTATCTCTGTCGCCTAAGCAAGCGTGGAATGCAGGATCCAAGGCAACTATCACATACTTGTTGAAAAGGAAACATGCGCTTAGAGTATCTAATCATGTGGTCAAGTTAAATGGGTGCTTCTCTCAACTATTGTGCTATAAATAAGAATCCTTTGACGACATTCATACAAGTATTGTGGGTAACATCTTTCACTTTAGTTAACATTTGCACACTTCAATTTTCTATTTTCATTTTTTTATATATCCATGTGATTTCAGTATGCGAGTGTCGTGATAAACATCGCAACAAGTACAATGACTATCTTAGTAGAGTTTTGCAATCAGGATGAATGACACACATAAGTAATTACCTATGTGTGATGATTGGAATGTATGTTGGATGTTTGCAGCTAAAGAACTTATGCAAGCTAATTATTTAGATTTTTGCTTTGTATCTGTCCTTAGTGGTTCTTCCAAGGAGAGAAATTGGAGTAGGTTTTGTGGGTATACCTTTTTAATCCCTCACAAGACTATAACTCGTCCACTAGGGACACCTAGGGGTTTAAAGGCTTGTTATTCATGCTAAGAGTAACCGTATCCTCACGACATGGAGTTGTGGTATTTAGGATTAGTTTTATTTAGTTTTCTCTAAGACTAGCAAAAGCTAAGTGTGGGGTAATTTGGTAAGTGCATAATTCATATGATTTTAGTATCCATTCCATACTTCTTTAAGCTATTATTCTTGCATATTTTCGTATTATTACTATTGTTTTATTTTATGTGTATCCAATAGGTGAATCATCCAAAAAGGAGCTACAAAGTTCTGAAAATATCTAACAAGAGAAGTATTCCAAGTATCCAAGTGCCAAAGTCCAAGAGAAGTGGAAGAAGTGCGACGAAAAGGAGAAAAACGCTCAAAATCAAGAGAAGGGCCAAAGCCCGATCTTAACTCATTCAAATTAAGTATTTCTCATCAACATCTTGAAGATAATTGAAATATAAAAAGAATAGAAAAATAATGAGGTCGTTCTGAGTTCGGATGAATAAGTTGTGGCCAAAACAAGTTTTTATTGAATACCGAAGACAGTAAAGTTCGCGGACGGGTTTCATACTTTAATTCCGAAAATTTCTGCTGGAATTTGAAGTTCGCGGACTGGGTTCGCAAACTTAGCAAGTAGAATTAATACCTTGGAAATCCTAATGGAACGTTTGGATTCGTTATTTCGGGTCGAGTTCTTGAACCAAACTAAATACGTGAAGACCAAGCAATGTAAACCTATAAAAAGGTGTTAGGTTATGTAAAATGATATCACATCATAGGTCACGAAATTGTAAGTCTTGGAGAGGAGAAATATCAAATCTAGGGTTTCGGAGCGATTCTTAATCGTAACGATATCTCTAACATTTTCTTATATGTATATCATGGATGTTTCTACATCCATGAGTAGCTAAACACCTATTGATTGAGGATGAATTGTAAGTTATAAACAAGATTTGAGTTATTATATTAATCTACTTTGAAGTTCTTCATATGATTATCTTTTGTTTATATTATAACAAATATTTATGATTGATTGATATATTGTTTAGGTGGCCAACTAAATTGATTTGTTGATTCAATCTATTTCTAGTATTGATTTAGGAGATAAGTAATCATCGAATAACCTATACACAAGTAGAGAACACGAGACCTTAATTACAGAGGGATTCTGTGGAGCGATTGTGGGTATAAACAACACTAGAAAGTGGACCTTGAGCTAAGAATCTAACTATTAAGATCAACCTATAAGTTCACAAAAGATAAAGCAATCGACCAAATTACACCTTGAGTGAGCTACTACTAGGTGGTTTAGAAGAATAGAATCTGGTATTGGAGAGCGTCCGTACTCAGTGATAAAAGGAATTTAGGGAACAACACTGAGCTAGCTGTTATTCCACGGTTGGTGATAATCTATGATTAACGATGAGTAGGAAAATATAATAACTCATTGATGGTTTGTTAACGAAGAAGGATTCCTCGATCATATCTCTCTCTATTGATTACAATACAATTTTATTTGCTTTGATTATTTATTTTGTTCACAATCTAAAAAAAACCCTCTTTGTGACATTTTGACAACTAAAACTCACTGCTCTTCGTGGGAATAATCCTTACTTCCATTATATTAACAATTAATTGTTTGAAAATAATATTATTAATTTGTTGAGCTTACGACAGCCCATCACCTGATGGTAAGTCGAGGAAACTCGTTTGATCCCATGGACCTAGGATCGCCCGAAAATAGCTGTGTAGGGTGAAAGCACGTCCACTACACAGAAAGTGGTTAAGGTGAGGATTTTTCCTACCCGAATTTCCAATGTCACCTCGCCCCTTGGGCGGGTCGACGATCCATTGAAGTCAAATATGTTTTAGGTGAAGGGTATTAGGAGGTCGTCTCTAAGACCCATCTATTTGAATGTTTATAAAATAAGATTTCGACAGAGCTTCCTCCATCGATTAGGATATCTTAGGCATGGCCCATGGAAATGCCTTAGGTTTTTCTTCCTCTCCTTCGTTTTCGGGAAGTGCGATGGCCATCGTGACCACCAGTAGGTCGTCGTGGTTCCGACCTCCGTCAGGTGCCTCCGAGGCTGAAAAAGATGATAGGCAATTTCATCCACTCCTCAATGGGGGTCTCTCTTGCTACACTGAACACTTCGTTTCCTTCGAAGTTTCGTTTGTGAATTTGTCCTGTGATATTTCCTTCGGGTGTGGGAGCAATGATAGATGAGTGCGATATCGCATTGCATCCTAGAGATTGTGCCTCACGAGGGATTTCCTCACGATGTATGGGTGCCCCATTGGCTGGGTTGATCGCTGGCTGCGCCATGTACTCCTGGAGATTTCCTTCATTGATCATATCCTGCACCATCTTTTTCAAGTCCCTGCACGAGTCTTTCCTGTGACTATGGAATTAATGGAACTCGCAGAAGTCAGTTCTATTTTTGGCATGCTCGGGATGCTGACCTCTGTTCCATGGGTAGGTGATTTTGTATTGTCCGTCGATCTTCTTGAGAATCTCGGATATGGGGGTGTTTAGTTTTGTGTAGACTGGGTCTACAAATTTTCCTTTCTTTTACTGGGCTTGGTCTTGCCCTTTCCATCCTCCACTCCGATGTTTATTGAACTGGGTTGACCCGCTGTCGGGTCGCCCTGCTCCTTGGGCTAGCACCTGGGGGTTTTGTGGTTCAACCACATTTGCTCCTCTACTGGTTCCTCTTACCAGTTTATCGTAAGTACCATCTTGAAGTTCTTCAAGGCCACGTAGTCCTCTTGGATTTCTCTCAACTTTCTCAGATTCTTTGGTATGGTTTCATACATGCAGACGAATATAGGGTCTGTCTTTCTCAGACTATTTTTAAAGCCTAAGATCGCGTAGGCCTCGGGGACTCTTCCGATCTCGGAGCATAATTTTCTCCAACGTGTTACCAGAGAACGAAGTGACTCATTGGGTCCTCGGGCCAACTGGAACAGTGCGTCAACTTAAGGCTTGACTCTACTATTGTGAATGTATGTTTCTAAGAATAACTCGGATATGTGAGCGAATGATTTAACCGATCCTTTCGGAAAATTATTAAACCACATTTGGGCCTCGTCTTTTAGACTAGCTTGGAAAAACTTACACAACACCTCATCGTATTGATCACACTGGTTAGCGTTATGCGGTAAGTTCTAAGATGTTCAATTGCGTCCATTTAATGGGCTGTGAACGTCGGAAGGGAACATTTCCTTGGAAATGGTTGTGTTAATAAGTTCTCGGACAAGGGGGATTGTCCTTCCTCCTGCATTACCTCTGCTAACTTCTTTCTTTCTTGTTTTCCCGTGGCTTCTCTACACATAGCCTCTAAGTGGCAGAGTCGGGCTTGTAACTGATCTTCTATGTGCCTCGTTTCGACCTTCTTCTTCCTTCCCTGTGCTCTCTCAGGTGAGAAAAATATTTCTCGACGGCGATATCGTGATCGCCTTGAGCCCTCATCCGATTGTTCGGTGTACGATACAATCTTAAAACGAGTTGACTTCGAGGTCTCTCCTCGCTTGGGATTAACGGTGGCGAGATTCTTGACCACGCATTTAGTTTCGTCATTTTTATTCTTTTCTCGTCTGTGCTTGGGATCAACATCGGATGATCCCTCGGATGGACTATCCTCCTCGTCTAGGACGCCTCTGCTTCCCTTGGGAAAGCGATTCTTTGTTTCCTCGTTTGAGGTGTCAGGGATATTGACTCGCTCGTCGTCTTGCAAGTTTTCAAATGGATACTCCTCCTCGGGAGTCTCCTCTATGGTAGAGAGTGGCACCTTTTTCTTCGTTTTGCGTTTTAGCCTGCGGTTTCTCCGTTCTAACCTCCTCTTACGTTTTTCTAGCTTTTTCATTCTCTCATCATGCGCCTCCTGTGCTTTGAGGATGGCTGCGATGGTCGCAGTAGTATTACCATGGTTAGAAGGTTGGTCCGTCTTTGTTTCATAGTTCACCGTTTTCCTTGGCAAACCATTAAACCCTCCTGGTTGAGTTAGATGGATATCGTCTTGTCCTTCGTAGTGGTTTCCCTCTTCGTCAGAACTGGAGTTATCTGTTAACCCGTCCCGATATTAGTTATAGGGTTGCCCCTCTCCATGGAGTGCACCGTTGTGCATCGTCTCGCCTATCTCCATGTCGTCTAGACCACCTTGGTGGATTCCACCAGTTTCTCCTTGGCTCGCACGAGTAAGTCGTCTCGTCACCATCGCCTTACCTGTGATATACGAAAGAATGCTTAATTTGTCTATTCTTCCAGAAAAGTGGGACCCTAAGTTTGCAGGTCACGTGCAATTACTAAGTCATATTTTAGACTGGACAACTTTTACACAGGAAGACTTTTTAGTACATTTTGGAGACATGTGAAAATGTCAAAACATTCCCTACTTGTATGAGGTTTCAAATGGTGGAGAAAAGGTGTTTTATCTGTCTATATTTTTGAGAAAAATACCTCCTCCAACACGTTATACCTCTATTGGGAAAAAACCAATTTATGACGATTGAGCATATCTTCCCATTCTAGGAAATATTTCTCATCATCTTTAAACTTTTGATTTTGGACAAACTTTGAGTTTGATGAATGATTATGTACTCATTAATCCTCCCATTGACTTAGAGTTAAGTTTCTAAGAAGGAGATCTTGGATTATTGTGAGTTTGATGATGAGTATCATGAAAAATATGTCTTTTCAACTTTCATAGGTGATAAGCATGTAAATGCTACATTTTATACCCATATTTATATTAGCTAGGATATAATATTTTAATTGCTAATACTATTTTATTGTTTTGTAGAAAGTACAAGTGAATTCGATCATCCAGCGAATAAACAACAAAATGTGAGACTTAATGGTGTTTGCGACGAAAATTGAAAAATGTGGTTGGCCTGGTATTTCCATATATCAGCAACCACAATGATGAAATGTGGTTGGCCTGGTATTTCCATATATCAGCAATTACAATGATGAAACGTGGTTGGCCTGGTATTTCCATGTATCAGCAACCACAATAATGAAATGGAGTTGGCCTGGTATTTCCATGTATCAACAACCACAATGATCAAATATGTTGGCCTGGTATTTCTATATATGAGAAGCACTTATTATGCTGGCCTGGTATTTCTATATATCAGCAACACCTATTATGCTGGCCTGGTATTTCTATATATCAGCAACACTTATTATGTTGGCCTGGTATCTCCATATATATCAGCAGCATATAATTATTTCACAGCCGAGGTCACAATGGGCATACAAGTTTTAATTTGCTCTTCAATTAATGCATGGTGAAGCGAGTCGACGTCAGCACACTAATTCCACCTAAGATTGGTCAAGAGTGACTTTATTATTGATAGCATAAGAATGGAAGAATATCACATCCATGACCACGTGAAAATGAAGTGCAAATGAAGAAAAAGGAAAGATTAACATATCTTGTCCTTACATAAGTTCTCTTTATATATATATAAATAATCTAAAGGAATGTTCGAGACAAAATGACGTTATTTGTGCAAATACAGTTAAGGTGGGCCCAGCACATGCAATAAAATATCATGCTTTTTAAATGAAATTAATTCATTTCCTTGGTGGTTTCATATACTATGGAAAGCGGAGATTCACTGATACTTTACAATGTTTCGTCATATTATGACACGCGGCACAATATTATTGGGTGGATTGTATTTTCATGACATGTGGCAGACTTCTATTGGGAGGTGATGTGGCGACGACGTGAATTCATCTGTGCGCTATATTTATGTGTTGTTTCAAAATGAAAATGGGGGGGGGGGGGGGGGGGGGGTTCGGCCATAGTGCCGCAATTAGAGAAGGGTTTTGAAGTTTTGTTTTCTATTCTTCGTTTTTATTAGCTAGAGTGTGATTTATTTATATTGATTTATGGTTCTTTGAGAAAACCATGTCTAGCTAATCCATGTTAGGGTGAACGGATGAAGTTGTAGGTGATTTATTTTATGTTCTTGAATAAAGTTTCAACCAGTTGAACTTAATGATAATATTTGTGATTCTCTTTCAATGTTTCACCTTCTAGCTATATTTTTCATGTTCTATGCCATGTATAGTCCATAGTTAGATTAGTATAAGAACTCATTGAACCTTTGGAATAATTGAATTATGAACTTCATTTGACTATTTATGCCATGTATATCTAGTGCTTAAGAATTCTACATTAAGGTGACAACAAACTACTATTTTGAAAATGATAATTCTTGTCAACGATTCTTAATGAAATATCTTCCGTGTACTAGTAGATAGGTTTACTATTTTACATGAGTAAATTAGAGATTTTTGTGATTGAATACAAATAACTTTCCTACAATGGATTCCCGAAACCTTAACACTTTCACATCTTTGGTTGCATTTTTATTATTTTGCTATCATTTTGTCCGAATTTCTGAAAACTCTCAAAAGCATCATATTTGATTACTTAGTTTTTTTGGTATTAGTTGGTAGAGTATTTCACACTCCTCGTGGGAACGACCTGTACTTGCCATTGTCTACTAGTTAGACGCTGTGCACTTGCAGTATATTATTGTAGGTTTCCGAGCCTACCAAGTTTTTGGCGCCGCTGCCGGGGAGTGGTAGCAAAATACTCACTAGTTGATATCAGCGTATATAGCTTATTTTTAATTTTTGTACATAATTTATTTTTATTTTTCTTTTAGATTTCTTTTAGTTCTTTTTACGCAGTTTGTTTGATTTTTTTTTTAGGTACTTTAGTTTGAAGTGCGGGAGAAAAGAAAGCATGGACTCGCAAAACATTTACAAGAGCCACTTGGAAGATCTATTAGAGGTTTTCTTAGCTCATTTTGGGTATGATTTTGATGATGATAGTGTTATTTGAGAAGTCAATGCCTTATTAGACTTCACACCACTGCTAGACACTAATAAATGGAAGCTCAAATTAGAACCTCTAATTCTGTCCGAATCTCGACTAGTTCAATCAGTCGAGAATGCTCCTATTTTGACCCATAAGCCATTAAGTTCTGAATTTTTTCGTCTTGATGATATTCATAATGAAAACGTTTTAGATGATAATGGGTCTAAGAGTCGTGATATTATTGCTCCATTGAGGCCTTGTTCAGCGAGTGAATTTGAAAAAATATCAGTCGTGGAAGTTATTTCCGCTGACTTAGAACCAGATTTAGGGAGTACAATAATTGTTCAATTCTTTAGACAATCTTTAGTAATCATCTGCGAACCTGATTCACTTCATATTAAAGGTTCGAATTATGCTTTAAATAAGATTGAATTCAGTTTTATCTCTCTGGGTACTAATGTTTCTTACTGTAGGTTCATGTTTTCAACTAATCAGATTAGTTGGGTCGATCCCCAACTCTTCAGGCTTTATATATATAATTTGCAGCTTACCTTGGGGTACCAACCCCACATTGTTTGAGAACGTGCTACTGGAAAGTCGGGAAACAAATACATTTCGGTTCATGGGAGTCAACCCATCAGATTTGTTCCCTGCACTCTATCTTTTATTTTTAGTTCTTTAGTTTTTGCATATGTATCTTAGAATTTCCCACCTTAATTTCTACGTTGGATGACTCAATTACATTGAGGACAATGTAATGTTTAAGTGTGGGGGAGTGCCGCTTTTGTTAGGATTTTTCTTTTAAAAAAAAGAAAAAAAATCTATTGCATAATATCTCTGTTCTGCTCGAGGACTAGCAAAATATAAGTGTGGGGGTGTTGATAAGCATGTAAATGCTACGTTTTATACTCATATTTATATTAGCTAGGATACAATATTTTAATTTCTAATACTATTTTAGTGGTTTTGTAGAAAGTACAAGTGAATTCGATCATCCAGCGAATAAACAGCAAAATGTGAGACTTAATGGTGTTTGCGACGAAAATTGCAAAATGTGGTTGGCCTGGTAGTTCCATATATCAGCAACCACAATGTGAAATGTGGTTGGTCTGGTATTTCCATATATCAGCAATCACAATAACGAAACATGGTTGGCCTGGTATTTCCATGTATCAGCAACCAAAATGATGAAATGGGGTTGACCTGGTATTTCCATGTATCAGCAACCACAATGATCAAATATGTTGGCCTGGTATTTCTATATATCAGCAGCACTTATTATGCTGGCCTGGTATTTCTATATATCAACAACACTTATTATGATGGCCTGGTATTCTATATATCATCATCACTTATTATGTTGGCCTGGTATCTCAATATATATCAGCAGCATATAATTATTTCACAGCCAAGGTCACAATGGGCAGACAAGTTTTAATTTTCTCTTCAATTAATGCATGGTGAAGCGAGTCGACGTCAGCACACCAATGCCACCTAAGATTGATCAAGAGTGACTTTATTATTGTTAGCATAAGAATGGAAGAATATCACCTCCATGACCACGTGCAAATGAAGTGCAAATGGAAGATTAACATATCTTGTCCTTACATAAGTTCTCTTGCTATATATATATATATATATATATATATATATAAAGAATATGAAGGAATGTTTGAGACCAAATGACGTCATTTGTGCAATTACATTTATCGTGGGCCAGCACATGCAAGAAAATGTCATGCTTTTTAAATGAAATAATACATTTCCTTGGTGGTTTCATATACTATGGAAAGCGGAGATTCACTGATACTTTACAATGTTTCGTCATATTATGACATGCGGCACAATATTATTGGGCGGATTGTATTTCATGACATGTGGCAGACTTCTATTGGGAGGTGATGTGGCGACGACGTGAATTCATCCGTGCGCTATATTTATGTGTTGTTTCAAAATGAAAATGGGGGGGGGGGGTCGGCCATAGTGCCGCAACTAGAGAAGGGTTTTTAAGTTTTGTTTTCTATTCTTCGTTTTTATTAGCTAGAGTGTGATTTATTTATATTGATTTACGGTTCTTTGAGAAAACCATGTCTAGCTAATCCATGTTAGGGTGAACGGATGAAGTTGTAGGTGATTTATTTTATGTTCTTGAATAAAGTTTCAACCAATTGAACTTAATGATAATATTTGTGATTCTCTTTCAATGTTTCACCTTCTAGCTATATTTTTCATGTTCTATGCCATGTATAGTCCATAGTTAGATTAGTATAAGAACTCATTGAACCTTTGGAATAATTGAATTATGAACTTCATTTGACTATTTATGCCATGTATATCTAGTGCTTAAGAATTCTACGTTAAGGTGACAACAAACTACTATTTTGAAAATGATAATTCTTGTCAACGATTCTTAATGAAATATCTTCCGTGTACTAGTAGATAGGTTTACTATTTTACATGAGTAAATTAGAGATTTTTGTGATTGAATACAAATAAATTTCCTACAATGGATTCCCGAAACCTTAACACTTTCACATCTTTGGTTACATTTTTATTATTTTGCTATCATTTTGTCCGAATTTCTGAAAACTCTCAAAAGCATCATACTTGATTACTTAGTTTTTTTGGTATTAGTTGGTAGAGTATTTCACACTCCTCATGGGAACAACCTGTACTTTCCATTGTCTACTAGTAAGACGTTGTGCACTTGCAGTATATTATTGTAGGTTTCCGAGCCTACCAATAGGGTGATATCCCTCTTATGAAGTGTACTGACTAGTATTTCTTCCCATCTCTTTCATCGAGGAGATCGTTTGAGCACGGAAGTGTTTAAAACTCCATTTCATGGTGGAGATCGTTTCATGGTGCTACAACTCTCCTGAGCATCTTGAGGAAGACATAGAATTCTTGAAAGAACAAAATCTTAAAGAAAATCGATGAACCGGATGTAGATCTGTTGATTTTGAGGGTCTTCAAGACTCCACAGATCGCATGGATCGTGATTGAATCCGAGCTCTACTCATAATTCTAACGGAACTCTACATAGTGGTATGAAATACACTTATCTCATGGAGATTATGAAAACAATATAGAGTTGTTATTAGGGAGGTAGAATAGATCTTCATACCTCCCTGTTTCTAGTACCAAAATTTAGTTGCACCTTTTCTGATGACTACACCCATGTAAATCTAAAGGCTATGAAATACTCAAACATTCAAGATTCAAGATGAACAAGATGTAAAGAACATGAAAAGTAAAGATTGACACAAGCATATAACGTGGTTCGTCCATGAAGACCTACGTCCACGAGAAAGAAGATGTTTTCTTTATTGATTATAAGGTCTTACCCTTGAAAGAACTACAAATGTCACTTAGACTTCTTATTCTCTCTATCTCTAGATCTCTCAGAAATTCTCTGTAGAAAGACCATCTAAAATGTTACATAAGTTGTCCATCTCCTTCTACATGGACTGGTATTTAAAGGAAAATTAGACTCGTGAAGGCCTAGTTTCTCCGAGCTGGTGGAGATATGGTACATCTCCTTCGCCGCTTCGGACTGGTTCTATACTATCCCTCCTGATAGCTTTCTTGGTTCTCCCTCCGAGTCGTCTCGTTCTGTTCGTCATCGTGTAGCCCTTCTATGGAGAACCTCGTGCTCTATCACCTGTGGGTCGTAGTATAGATCACCCGAGCCTCCCATTGCGATGTAGATTCATCCACGTCTGTTCTTATCCTTTATTAAATGTAGTAATTCTTTTTAGACTTCACCGTCTGAGCGGATTAGACCACTCCTCACACGCGCCATTCATGTGGCGTTGTGGAAGACGTCTCGATTCAGACGAACTCACCTTTTTAGAGTAGGATTCGGTGTTCCTACCCCATCATCTTATCATGTATTCATCCCTTAGGATGTTGACACGTGGCTATCGGGTAATTTACCATCACAAACAGGATTTACAAACCTTTCCAGTTCGCGAAAGTCATACCACAAGTAATTCTTGAAAGTCAGATGGTAGGGGTTTGCAAACCAAGTTTGTAAATCTACCTAATTCCCGAACTCAAATGTAAAAGTTTTACAAACCGTGTTTGCGAACCTCTACAATCTGCGAAATTCAGAGTGACCTTGGTAAACTATACAAGTATGTTTACCTATCGCCAAATAGTTTTTTTCTAAAATAAATAATAATTAGAAACATTCCTAAAAACCATATATAGAAGAAACTCTTTTAATTAATACTCGATTATTTAATAAACTCTCTTAAAGAATATTTTTGGCCGGTCCCGAGTCGGGGACAACGTACCAAATTAATAATTCGCTAAAATTATAAGATAATACTTTTTTGAGTACCTATGTAGGCCCCATATGAATATAAATTAATAATGCGTTATATATATATTCAATACATTAATGATTTACGAAGACTTTTTGAAAAATTATTTAATTTTCTTCTATTTTTTGCTAAAATCAATATCGCATTGAATTTCATCTCTAACTTTTCTTATCATTGCAAGAATTTTTGGTGTTGTTGGATTATCCTTCTTGTGCTTGAATAATGCTCTACGAATTTCATCTGTCATTGTTGATTTTTTAACACCTTTAAGATGAGAAGCCATATTTGTGTGTATGATTTGTTTATGTTAGTAGTATGATTTCATATTGTATATATATAAAATATTTTTTCGTTTGTTAGTAGTATGATTTCATATTGTTCTATATGAATTTTTTCTTTTTTTTTGATAAAAATTTATATAGAAAATATGATTTGATATTATGTTTATAAAATAATATGATTTGATAATGATATTGTGTTTATATAAGAAATTATAAATATGATTGGATATTGTGTTTATAAAAATATGATTTGATATTGATATTGTATTTGTATAGGAAATATAAAAGATATGATATGATATCTTGTTTATATAGAAACTAATTATTTGATATGAAATTTATCTATAAATTAATAAGTATTAATTTAGCGGTTAATTAATATCTCGCTTAATTAGTAAATTTTGATGGACATTAATTTATAGAGTTTTGACTGTACAGTATGAATTGTTGCTTTGGAAATTTGTAATCGATCAACTAGAAACAAAAATATTTCTTGAACAATAACTTGTTTTTAACTAAGATTGTTAAGGATCTAGAATATACATTGCTTGAATCATATTTCGAGAGTTTAACTAAGACGAGCTTGAACTTGAAATTTCTTCTCTGCAATATTAAATCTACTAAAATCATAAGACATAGTCATATAAGATAGAATAATAAATTTGATGAGTAAATATATAGTCCAGTCTTCACATACCCCTTTGTTGATGAAGTTTACGCAAATATCCTTGTTTGTTGTCTAGTCTTCATCTTCGAGGGTTACTCAGTGATGTCTGATACTCAACTATCATACTCTAATCCTAGTCCGAGACTTGACTTTAGGAGACTAAAAATCAAGATATAGTTTTGTACAACTAACATGATGACAAGCTTGAGATAACAAAACTTGTGAGTTCGACTGAGCGATGGTCTAACACCCATTTCCTTGCCTTGATTGCCAAGGGTAATTAATTAAGGAATGCAACACCTACTCTTGCCTTCACTCTCACACAATCCCCATTTTTATTAGATGTTCCTAAGTATCCGCTCCCAACTTCTTCCTATTTAAGCCATCTCCCTTGGATTTAATTTTATTTCTTATTCTCTTTCAAGTCATAGGTTACTCAATATATCAAATGAGAGTGACAAAACAAGTCGCAAACAGTTGGCATGTCGTCTTTCATATAACAACTCAATGGGTAATGGTTCCTTTACTTCTGGCGGCTATGGTAGAGAAACTTACATTTTTAATATCGAAATCATCCATAAAAGAAATACTTTAGAGAACCTGACAAGATAATTGCCTATTTTAACAACTAGGATTGCTACTACATTAAAATTGCTGAGGATAAAGAGAGCTCTGGTGGTATTTATTTGTTACTTGGTGGTGCCAGTACGCGTAGAAATTTTCGAACTAAGTAATATACTGAAGAATGAGAACTAGCTAGTCCATGTATGATAGAATGTTAGAATAATTATGAGACGTTTTTTATTTCATTATCTCTAGTGTTGTATCCGAATAAACATGAAACATAGAGTTCTTAATAAAAGACAAATGCATTTTTTTAATTTTATTTGTACTTTCATCACCATACAAAATATTTCTGTTTATATGGTTTAATGATAACAACTGGACTGGTCATCCATCTGCAAAATTTTCCCCGAAAAAGAAGTAGAACTAATTCACAATCAAGAGCTTAGATCTTATCCTCTCTCTGTATCCTTCACCACTCCTGATTATGCACTTATAGCACAGACCTAAGTCTCTTGTTCCTATCGCATGCTTTTCAATTTACTCTAACATCCGATAGCTTACTGTAGTATATAACCTTGAGAATCAAAATCACCATGAAATTCATGGATTATAATTGCATAATCCATGCAATTGACATCAATGAACAAACTTCGTAGTAACACTTTCTTGTTGATTTTATGAGTAGCTTCCTCAAATGCAAAACATAAGGTCTTTAAATTTAAAGGCACAAAGGGGTTGGTAAGTTATATACATATCCCCCACATCCAAATTTCATGATCCCTAGAAAGAAAATGTGTAGAATCATCTCAAAACACTGTTTATATGCTCATTCAAATGTTTTGGTATCATGAAAACCTTGAAGTATTAAATATCACAAAAATTGGAAGGAGATTTTGTTACATATTGACTGATTCACTATCATCATATGTCCATGAAATGTAACAATTTTGCATTTCTAGTTGAATCAATTTGCATTTTTTTTGAGTTTGTGTAAAGGGAATTTGGTAGTGTCTAGGACCCTACTCCCAAGGGACGAGTTTAAGACCAAAAGGTCATACTCGTACCGGTATAAAAAGTCGGTCTGTTATAACACGAGATACCGTAAAATCCGACTCTCCAACTAACAAAAAAAAGTTTTTTTTTCTTATTCACTTTTACTTTTTGAAGCTATAAATTTCATTTCATAGTCCAAAATGTTTTTTGTTCTCTTAAACCCTAAGCCTCTTTCTCTGGTGCAATATTTTTTTTGTTCTTATCTCATGCTTTTCAATTTACTCTAACATCCCATAGCTTATTATAGTATAACCTTCAAAGTAAAAAATACGATGAAACATATAGATTATAAATACACTATCCATGCGTTGACATCGATGAACAAATTTCGTGGTAACACTTTCTTGCTGATTTTATGAGTAACTGCCTCAGATGCAAAATATAAGGGCTTTTGAAGGCACATAGGGGTTGATAAGATATAAATATCCTCCAAATCCAAAATTCATGATCCCGAGAAAACAAATGTGTAGAATAATCTCAAAAGATTGTTTATATGCTCTCACATCACTCATTTAGTAAGTTTCATTTAAATGTTTTGGTATCATGAAAACCTTGAAGTACCAAATGATCACACAAAATGACAGGGATTTTGGTGATACATATTGACTGATTGATTATCATCAGATGTCCACTGTAGTTGTAAGAAGTTATACTCCTACATCTAACATTCAAGAGGAAGAGATAGCAAGATAAGTAAGTAAAGAGACATATAAGAACACAAGATATACGTGGTTCGACATGATTACCTATATATGTCCACGGGGTAAAAGGATGAACTTATTATTTCTTTCAAGTTACAATGGAGGTAGCTCTCAACAGTACTACTTAGTCTCTTCTTACTCACTTATAAACCACTTGCCTTTCTCTCATCACAAGAGTGTATATTTATAGGCTAAGATGCTCATACAACGAGATTACAGTGTTGATCATATCCTATCCATTCTGATGGTCTAATCGGAGGGTCGCCAATGTCTTCTCCTGATTCTCCACATTTAATCTTACATTCTTCCGAAGAGTAGATCTCCTGATATGTCTCTTCTCGGCTCAATTACACTCATATAAGACGGTGGTGGCCTCAATATCCCTTGGTCCGATGTCACTTCTACCCGATCTGAGTCTGTCACTCTCTGTTCCCGGGCCCACCAAGACTTGACCCTCATATTCCTCACACGTGCTTTGTCAGTGCATTTAATGTCTTGAGTCCAGATATACGCTTCCCCGTCAGATCCAACCCCATGCTTTACACGTGTTGGCTCCACATACGGATGGTAGATATCTCTTTTACTGTGCCGGGACGTTGAGGATGATTCTGTGCTTCGTCTTGCTCTATCTTCTTAGTTACCAATGCTTAGGATTGTGCCACCTTTATCGGCGGATAATTAGCTATTACATCCACAAAATGTAATCTCACATTTTCAGTTTTTGGAAATCCAAATTGGTGGTGTCCAGGGATCCAACTCCCGAGGGACGAGTCCAGGACCCAACTCCCGAGGGACGAGTCCAGGACCCAAGAGGTCATACTCATGCCGTCACGATAAGTCGGTCTGTTATAACACGAGCAACCGTAAAGTCTGACTTTCCAACTAGAGAAAAGAGCTTTTTTTTCTTCTTCACTAAGAGCAACCATAGTGGACGATCAAACCCATAAATGTGGTCCAGAACCGAGACACAGTGGGACGGACTAAAGAGTAAAAGCTGGACCAAAACCAAATCCCAGACTATATTTGGTCTAGGACCAAGACCAAAACCAAATATAGTCGAGCGAACGTATAATGTACGTTTGTCAGTAGGCGAAGTTATAAAGTACGCTTCACATGAAACGGATGTATAGTCCTCGTTTCATGATGAGGCGGGTATATAAACTACGCTTCAATGGAACGATGGTGAAATATACGCCCGATTAGGCGTTGCTGAAATATACGCCTCATGACAGGCGTGGAATATAGGTTCGCGCCACTGAGACGAACATTATATGTACGCTCCAATCAGACGTTCATAAAGTTAATGTGCCACACCGGGCGTGCATAAAGTTCACGCCTGAGGTCGAGCGAACCTTATACCTCGGCCCAGTTCTAACCCATATGAGTATAATGTTGATTTAATTATCAATGTTTAACATAAATAAGAGAAATTTTGTTGGTTTCAGACTACTTACTAAGATCGAGATAGGAATAATTGACAGACGAGAACTAAATTTTAGTTTTGATGACAAACGTCAAACCACACTTGCTTCAAAATCTTATCTTTTTCTTCTTAGCTTGTGATCTTCACAGCTTAATTCACTCTTTTATATAGGGGTTAATTTCCAGGTAGAAATGACAAAGCAGCAACAACAACATCTGCAGCAGTTGGAAAAGTAGCACATCAAGACGATCGGCCCCTTTCCATATCTATTTTTCAAAACAATTTTCTCTCACATTATATGTTCGCCTCGCTACCCATTAGGCGTACATTATATGTCCGCATCACATAGGGGCGCATTTATTATTCACGCCCCATCAGGCGTATATTATATCTACGTTTATTTATGGGGCGTATAATATATTTTCATCCCAGACCCCGCGTTTGTTAAGTCTAACGTAATGTTTATATATGCTCCATCCAAGCGTGCATAATAACTACGCCCATCAGCAAATGAACGTAAAATTTACGTTCGATCATATATGATCCACTACCGTAGCGTTATAATACTGACTAAACCCAAAATTTGGTCTTTTTTTTCTCTCTTTAATCTTTGATTTTGATCGCACCATTGCAGTTGCTCTTGTTATGACCAAGTATACAACTAGAGACCAAGTTTTTTAACGTGTCTTGAAACTCCAAATTGTACTGTACTTATTTTAATTTCAGGTATTGCTACATCACATTTAAGTTGCTAGTGAATTTGAAATAATGGTTAAAAGATTTGTAAATTTTACTTGAACTCGATTTGAAATACAAAAAAGAACGTTGTCAGGGAACACCACATGAATGATTACAAGGACGTATTTGAGACTCTGAGCTTGGCAAAACTTTTTGGCAGTTGCAAAGTTTCAGAACTAAAATGCATAAAGCCTTATAAATAAATGTCACGAAAGTTACAAAAGATAAAAAAAAAAAACGCCGTTGCCGGGGATCGAACCCGGGTCACCCGCGTGACAGGCGGGAATACTTACCACTATACTACAACGACTTTGTTGTTCATTATTTTCCAGGACAATTTGAACTCGCACATTTGATTAAATTTATGAAATACATACATCAAAAATTGTGAAAATAAACAACTCGGAAAACAATACAGTTGTTTAATCAAGAGTTCTGTGAGTGAATTCTGATGGAAAGGCTTATGAAAATCTGATGCATAAATACACTCTACAATTTATGTGAACTCCTCATGTCAATGTAAGCAACACGATGAAACAGAGGGAACAAAGGATGAGCATGCAGGGTTTGAAGATATTGATTCTGCCTTTAAGCAACTTCATGAGGGAGAAGCCAAAATCTTTTATCCTTCCTGAAGTCCTTGATGAATCACCCAGGGAAGAAGCTAAACTTGAACCTGCTCATTCTTTAAAGCAACCTGAATAGAAGTCCATGAGTCAATCTTGACAAGAACAGAAGATGAGCAAACTGTCTTTGGAGTCCCCAATTCTTGAAGCGAAGTCTTTTGAAGATTTTGATGCGGTTTTGGAGCAACTCCCACGAGGGAGATGACACGGATACGTATATTGTTGATGAACTTGTACTGAAGGAATCTACAGTAGCATCTGCCCAGTCTTTCAACCATATGCTTGATGAGTCACTGCTGATGGAAGCAGAAGATTCGCTGGGTGAATTGCGTACATAAGAGCGACATCTGACAGAGACTGACTTGGAGCTTCTTCTAGTTATTGAAGCAATCTGTTGAAAATGTTGATGCCGCCTTGAAGCTGCTCCACGAGGGAGATAATTCGGAGATATTTAGTGTTAATGAACCAGAATTGAAGGAATCTGCGGTAGCATCTGCCAATTCTTTTAACCACGTGCTTGATGATCCACTACTGGTGGAAACAAAAGATGATGGGCTGGCTGAGTTGACACTGTACACACAAGAACAACATCTGAGAAAAACCGATTGGGCTTCTCATGGTAATATCTCTTTCTTCTGGTAATATCCTTCACCGGGTTGAGAAATTGATTCACATCTGTAGAACAACAAAATAGAAAAAAATCAAGTAGATGCCAAACTAGGCCAAATATATGACAAGCATTGAATTATACAGATCCAAACAAAGAAAGAAAAAAATGCTCGAACACATAACCCACCTTCAAATCTTCCTCTCATTCAAATCAGTGACCTAAATCTAACCAAGGAATTTCCTAGATTAAGACATCAAACATGACGGAATTATATATTCAACAAGATTCCCTTGGAGGAATATCTTGCTAACATAACCCTGGGAACAAAATCAAATGCATTATAGAATTTCCATAAGTAAATACTTAGACCCTTCTGCCCGCAGCATGTTTGGGCCCTAACTGTTTGAACCAAAGCCAGAGTTTATTTCTTCTTCTAAGAAGGGATGGGAAGGTACATGAACCAAGTGGCAATTCATTCCTAGTAAGCCAACAAAGAGCTAACTGATTAAATGGTATCTGAAGACATATCAGTACTCACCAAAAGGTACGGCAATAGCTAATCACTCACATTAAGTATTAAAATAAATATTTATCTTTCTTGCAAAAGCACAAATAAATGTGTGCAAAACTAGCTAACTAGGTAAGTAAGAACCAGCGCAATATAGTATCTTTATGAAACTTGAAAATAAGAATACAATGTGTGCCACTATGCATTACAAAATTTGAGTGTATTTCACAAATGATGAGTTAACCAAAACCAACGTTCAGATAAGCTACATTAAATACAGAAATCTGGAAAAAAACTGTATATATGCCCTGGATATTCATATTTGGAAAGTTATGTCGTATTTAAGGGTATAATCTATAATGTCTAAGACATTTTGAGGGTTATTAAATATTTTTTAATATGTACGCTCCCTGCAGTGAGCTAACTTGGAAAGATATCCTTATTTATGACACAAACAATCAGAAATTCTTATGTATGTAAAGACAAACCAACTTACTTGGCAATCGCTTTTGTTGCTTTCCACAAGTGTTTCTGTCCTGTTACACCAACAACATCATCACGATATATGTCCAAACTCGATACAGAATCCAGAATAGAAGACTCGGAGACATCATCATTTCTGTTCGCATCTCTCCCCTGTGATATACAGTGCATTTTGTCTTCACCACATTTAGTGGAATTTATATGACTGTTTCCAACACAGGCCCTGGAACATGCTTCTGTTAAAAATATAAACTTGATTTTAGTTTAGAAGTGTCTAGAATTATCTAGGCCCAACTAGTCTATTGTAGATTAGTCCACAATACTCTAGCCCATCTAGAGGTTTCATGGCTATAAGGGCCCAAGCTTACTAGAATATTCATGAATGTACAAAAGGTTCTAAACTATCTAGAAATATCTAGCACATGTTGTAGTTAGTTGGGATAGATATTTCTCTAGGGAGTTCTAGAGAATTCTTAGGTTGGCTATAAATAGGGAGGTAGTGCAACCAAGTGAAGGTGTAATTGAGTGAAAAACAAAGTTAGTGGTAAGGTGAGAATTAAAGGGAGTGTGTGTAAGAAGTAAGGTCTTGTACCACCAAACAAAGTTTTGAGAGCAATAAAATTTCATTTCTCTTAAACCACAGTTGAGTGTCTGTGAGCCCATTCTCAAATCATTTTCAATACCCATTTAGCCCATTAACTCCAAAATCATTTCCAACAAAGTGGTATCAGAGCCATAGATCCTAATGGCTAGTGAAATGTTTCCGTTTCATGTACCTAAACTCACCAAAGATAACTATGAAAATTGGAGTATCCAAATGAAGGCGTTATTAGGCTCGCAAGATGCATGGGAGATTGTAGAGAAAGGTTATGTTGAACCGGATGATGAAGCGGCGCTTCCGCAAAATGAAAAAGATGCGCTGCGCATTTCAAGAAAGAGAGACAAGAAGGCTCTCTACCTCATCTATCAAGGAATGGATGAGTCGTCATTCGAGAAGATATCAAGAGCCGCTAATGCAAAGAAAGCGTGGGAGATTTTGCAAAATTCATTCAAAGGCGTGGACAAAGTAAAGAAGGTGCGGTTGCAAACTCTAAGAGGTGAGTTCGAATCTCTCTCCATGAAAGAGTCCGAATTAATATCGGATTATTTTTCAAGAGTTTTAGTTGTTGTTAATCAACTAAGAAGAAATGGCGAGGTCATGGGTGATAGTCGTGTGATTGAAAAAATACTACGGTCACTTGTTCCTAAATTCGACTATATCGTCGTTGCAATCGAGGAGTCCAAAGACGTTGAATCCATGACCGTGGATGAGCTCATGGGATCTCTTCAAGCCCATGAAGAAAGAATGAGAAAGAGAAATAAAGAGGGAGCGGTAGAACAAGTTCTACAAGCTAAGCTTACTTTAAAAGACAAAGGAGAGAGCTCTAGTATAATGCTAGAGGAAGAGGACGTGGCTACTACGAGAGAGGAAGAGGCAAGCAAAATAACGATGATCAGAGGGCCAGAGGTCAAGCTCCACAAGAGGTCGTGGTAGAGGAAATAATTCATGGCGCAACAATAATAGGCCAAGGTATGACAAATCTCAAGTCGAATGCTATAATTGTCATAAGCTTGGTCATTATGCTTCGGACTGTCGATCTTCTTCAAATAATGTCGAGGAGAGAGCAAACTACGCTAGTAAAGAAAATCAAGAAGACCAGACCTTGTTGGTGGCATGCAAAGGAGGTGACTATGATGAAAACTGTACATGGGTGCTTGATACGGGAGCAAGCAACCATATGTGCGGCACGAAGGAAAAATTCGTGGAGCTTGATGAATCAGTTTCCGGCAATGACGTTGGAAATGGAGCGAAAACTCCGGTGAGTGGTCTTGGCAAAATTTTGATTCGATTAAAAAATGGAAGCCATCAATTTATTTCTAATGTTTATTATGTCCCTAACGTAAAAATGAATATATTAAGTTTGGGACAACTCTTAGAAAAGGGCTATAGGATGAACATGGAAAACCTTAGTCTTTTCATAAGAGATAGGAGAGGAAAACTAATTGCCAAAGTGCCAATGACGGGAAATAGGATGTTCTATCTGAACATTCAAAATGACATCGCGAGATGTCTGACTGCTTGTGTGAAAGACTCGTCATGGCTCTGGCATCTTAGATATGGACATCTAAATTTTGGAGGATTAAAGTTACTGTCCAAACAAAATATGGTTAGAGGTTTGCCAAGAATAGACCACCCGGATCAATTGTGCGAAGGATGTTTACTTGGAAAACATTTCAGAAAAAGTTTTCCTAAGGAAACACTGACGAGAGCCACAAAGCCACTGGAGTTAGTTCACACGGACGTTTGTGGACCAATAAAGCCAAGCTCGTATGGTGGAAATAACTATTTCCTCATATTTGTCGACGATTTTAGTCGAAAAACATGGGTTTATTTCTTGAAACAAAAATCGGAGGTTTTCTCCAATTTCAAGAAATTTAAATCCATTGTGGAGAAAGAAAGCGGCTTCGAAATTGTGTCTATGAGATCAGATAGAGGAGGTGAATTTACCTCGAAGGAGTTCGAGTTTACTGTGAAGACAATGGAATCCGTCGGCCTCTTACGGTTCCATATACACCTCAACAAAATGGAGTTGCCGAAAGGAGAAACAGGACAATTCTCAATATGGCTCGGAGTATGTTGAAGACAAAGAGAGTGCCCAGGGAGTTTTGGGCAGAAGCAGTTGACTGTGCGGTTTACCTGATAAACCGATGTCCCACAAAAAGCGTGTGGAACATGACTCCTTTAGAAGCATGGAGCGGAGTGAAACCCGGCGTCTCACACTTACGAGTATTCGGAAGTATCGCATATGCTCATGTGCCGAACCAGCTGAGAACGAAGCTGGATGACAGGAGTGCCAAGTACATATTTATCGGTTATGACTCTCGGTCCAAGGGATACAAGTTGTACGATCCAATCAATAAAAGGTCATCACAAGCAGAGATGTGGAGTTCGATGAAGAAGGCATCTGGGACTTCGGTGTTCAAGAAAAGGATTACAATTTTCTCCCTATCGTAGAAGAAGAAGAACAACAACCACCGGTACCAGAATCTCCAGCTAATACACCACCTCCGTCTCCTTCAGCGTTGCACCAAATGATCCATCATCAGCAGATGAAAGCTCAAGCGAGAGGCCCTTACGGACGAGGAGTTTAAATGATATCTACGGAGACAATATATCTCTCTTTTGTCTCTTTGCAGATAGTGAACCAATAACTTTTGACGAAGCCGTGGAAAGTGAAAAATGGAGAAAGGCGATGAATGAAGAAATTAAGGCTATTGAGAAGAATAGCACCTGGGAGCTTGTAACACTTCCGAAAGGACAAAGAGCAATTGGAGTAAAGTGGGTGTACAAGACAAAGAAAAAAACGCAAAAGGGGAGGTTGAAAGATACAAGGCAAGATTGGTAGTAAAAGGATATAACCAAAGAGAGGGCATCGACTATGATGAGGTTTGCTCCTGTTGCTCGTCTTGAAACTATAAGATTAATTATCTCTCTAGCTGCCCAGAATAGATGGAAAGTCCATCAAATGGACGTCAAGTCTGCCTTTCTAAATGGGCATCTTGAAGAGACGGTATACGTCGAGAGCACCGGGGTACGAAGTAAAAGGACAAGAAAATAAAGTCCTGAAGTTGAAAAAGGCTTTATACGGCCTAAAACAAGCGCCGAGAGCATGGTATAGCAGAATCGACAAGTACTTCCAAGAAAATAATTTTAAGAAATGCCCGCATGAACATGCTCTCTATGTGAAGGTGGATGAAAAGGGAAATATGTTGCTCGTCTGCCTATATGTGGATGATTTGATCTTTACCGGCAATAATCCTACAATGTTCGAGGAGTTCAAGAAAACGATGACGAGAGAATTTGAGATGACGGACATTGGTCTTATGTCATACTATCTCGGCTTGAAGTAAAACAACAAGAAAATGGAATATTTATATCTCAAGAAGGATATGCGAAGGAAATCCTTAAGAGATTTAAAATGGAGGAGTGTAATCCGGCAATTACTCCCGTGGAATGCGGAATCAAGCTATCAAAGATCGATGAAGGAGAGAAGGTCAATCCGACTCTTTACAAGAGCCTTGTTGGAAGCTTGAGATACTTAACTTGTACAAGGCCAGATATTCTCTACGGAGTAGGACTAATCAGTCGCTACATGGAAGCACCTACGGTTACCCATATGAAGACTGCCAAGAGAATTCTGCGCTACTTAAAAGGTACGCTTGATTTCGGTTTATTTTACTCGTCGTCAGACAAGTACAAACTCGTTGGATACAGCGACAGTGATTGGGCCGGAGATTTAGATGAAAGGAAAAGTACTACTGGTTTTGTATTTTTCCTCGGAGATACAGGCTTCACTTGGAGTTCGAAGAAGCAACCGATCGTCACGCTCTCCACTTGCGAAGCTGAGTACGTCGCAGCAGCATCGTGTGTTTGTCACGCGATATGGCTTAGGAGTTTAATGAATGAACTTAAAATGGAGCAGGAAGAACCGACTACAGTATTTGTGGACAACAAGTCAGCAATAGCTTTAGCAAAGAATCCAGTGTTCCACGACCGCAGCAAGCACATCGACACACGGTACCATTTTATCCGAGAGTGCATATTGGAGAATAAGGTACAATTGAAATATACAAAGTCTCAAGACCAAGTTGCGGACATATTCACGAAACCTCTAAAGCACGAGGTCTTCGTCAGATTGCGAGAAATTCTTGGAGTTACTTCAAATCAAGTTTAAGGGCGGCTGTTAAACTTGATTTTAGTTTAGAAGTGTCTAGAATTATCTAGGCCCAACTAGTCTATTGTAGATTAGTCCACAATACTCTAGCCCATCTAGAGGCTTCATGGCTATAAGGGCCCAAGCTTACTAGAATATTCATGAATGTACAAAAGGTTCTAAACTATCTAGAAATATCTAGCACATGTTGTAGTTAGTTGGGATAGATATTTCTCTAGGGAGTTCTAGAGAATTCTTAGGTTGGCTATAAATAGGGAGGTAGTGCAACCAAGTGAAGGTGTAATTGAGTGAAAAACAAAGTTAGTGGTAAGGTGAGAATTAAAGGGAGTGTGTGTAAGAAGTAAGGTCTTGTACCACCAAACAAAGTTTTGAGAGCAATAAAATTTCATTTCTCTTAAACCACAGTTGAGTGTCTGTGAGCCCATTCTCAAATCATTTTCAATACCCATTTAGCCCATTAACTCCAAAATCATTTCCAACAGCTTCACTTCTTATCCTTGGAACATGAACCTCTTCCCCATCATCGCCGGAACGCCATTGATGTAGTTGTGCATTGACATCCTCAGATTCTCTGATCTTCCTAAATCGTTACCTGAACCATTTTGATGCCTAGAGTCTGATACATACACATACTCTTCTCCATGAAATCCCTACTTGAATTTTGACATGACCTCAAATCCGTAGTATTTGGTTGTTTCATATGTTTATCCCTAGGAAGTTGGGATGAAGAAACGCAAGTACCAGGTACAACCCATCCCATATTGTTAACTACGTTAAAGGGAACAAGCGTGTCCTGTTCCGCATTTTCCTGATGTTCGGTGGTGGTACCAGAATTGATTTCGGCCTACACAAACTTGGAACCATAAAGTCATCCTCAACTCTAGCCCTCTTCGGGTAAGTGTTCTTTGAGTTGGGGAAGTAGCATGTGCATAATGAACTGCATTATTTGTGGATTTCTGCTCTGAACCACGTGTCCTGAGCGAGTGTGAATCTCCTCACTGAAGTGATGAGGTGCAGGAGGAGGGATGTAATATGGGGAAAACACAGTCCTTTCACGCCCACCACCCTATAAAAAGAATCAAAATCAGCAATTAATGAAAAAAAAAAGAAAATGGCGTACAGAACTCGATCGTTAATTAAATTCAAGGAGTCATCATCTTCTCCAGATGATAGCCTAAATCATCTTCCAACTTACTAACAGTGGCATGTAATAACCATGTTTTGATTTGTATCAAATGAGGAAAATGAAATGCGACTTCCCTGGCCTCGAACAAATTTAACTTAAAGATACAAAAGATAAATAGAAAGCAATTATTTCTCCCAAAACATATTTGAGAATAGTGGATACAGACTTGACTAAACTCTAAGTAACACCAAAAATAGGATAAACATTTACTCTAAATTTGAAGTAGCAGTTATACAAATTGTACTACTATAATGACTCAAATCCTGAACATCTAAGGCCATACCATTAAAAACCATGCTCCAGAAATAAACTGCACAACAACAGCACAAATATTGCTTCAAAAAAAAAAACAGCACCTTTTATAATATTCAAACTCAAAAACCACATAAACATTGTTACCGGGATTTGCAGATTGCAATCAAAATCAGCATATAACCCTCTCGGGTCTAGTAGATCAGACAATGTTGAGCACAACTAATAAATCTTCTCTCAAGAAACAATGAAATACCCATATAAGTTTAGGTAAAGACTGACCTGGCTCATGGACGCTGAGGCAGAAGAAACTGTATTACTAGGTGGTAAAAGCAATACAGAACATAACCCAGAATTCAACTGTTGAGAGGGAATACTAAGATGTTCAAATAAAGCCATCTTGTTCCTTGGTCCTCCTTTCTCTCTCTGTAACATATACATGTAGTCTTGGAAACAAAGGTCCTACACTCTTCTCCTCGTCTTTTTCATTTCTCAGCTGTTCCAACCCCAACCCACTTACTAAATCAAAAATTCTCTCAAATTTAAACGCTTAAAACAACACCTAGATATCCAACATCAATCCTTCTCCAGGAAAAATAAAAAACAAAATTTCAAAGAAGCCAACCTTGAAAGAGACAAAATTTGACCTCTGTTTACAAAAACCACTTTAGAAAAACTGAAAAATTCCCCAAATTAGAACTCTTAGAAAAACACCCAGATAGCCAAAATCAAGCGGTCTTTGCAAAGATTGCATTCCTTGTTATATCAATGTTAGAGAGCAGTTCAGAGTCCCGAATTCGTGAAGCGAAATCTTTTGATGCTGTTTTAAAGCAACTCAAAGAGGGAGATGACGCGGAGACTTCTATTGTTGATGAATCACTACTGAAGGAATCTCGGGTAGCATCTGCTGAGTCCTTTAAGTGCTTGATGAGCTACTGCGACGAAAGAAGAAGATGGGCTGGGTGAATTGACACTGGCTACACAAGAGCGATATCTGACAGAGACTGACTTAGAGCTTCTAGTTATATTGAAGCGACATCTGTTGAAAATGCTGATGCTGTATTGGAGCAGCTCCACAAGGGAGATAACTCACAGACATTTATTGTTAGTGAACCAGAATTGAAGGAGTCTGTGGCAGCATCTGCTGAGTCTTTTGACTATGTGCTTGATGATCCACCACCGATGGAAACAGTAGATGATGGGCTGGGTGAGTTGAAACTGCACACACAAGAACGACATCTGAGAGAAACCGATTTGATTTCTAATGGCAATCTTTAATCAAAAGTTCAAAACTGAAATGTTAGACATGTTATCTCTTGCACTAAAACCCTTATGATATACATTTTATAAATCATTTCTCAGCGAGCATTTTCAAAATGCAGATAACAAAATCCTTTATTTGAACGTTAATAAAATCCGGTTGCATATGATTAGCAATGTCATTCTTCTTCTCATTAGCTTCAGCTAACTCCTTCAAACTAAACCATGATTTCCTTCTTCTTTTAGTCGAACTTCCTGAAACTTTTTTTGCATCAGTGGTTGTAGAGTTACTTCCATTTGCAGCCTGATTATTATAAGACTTAATTTTAGACCTGTTTCTCTTTCTTCGCTTTGCATCTAGTAAAAGCATCGGCACTCTATTCAATGGAGTTTCCGGGCTTTTTTCACTTGCAAAATCTTTATAAACTACGTAATCCATCTCAGTGACCTTTGCTTCTGATTCTACAATGGATACTAGCTCTTGTGAGTCTTGCTTAACTCTTTATTGCTCTCAATAGCTCCTGCCACATTTTCTATACAAACTATTGCCTCCACATTCATATCTACATCACCTTCGTCCGCTTTAGTTTTTACCAAATTTAATTGCTTCTCATCACGTTCAGTTTGTTTCAGTCTTGCAAGTAATAACTCTTTCATATGATTCTTTGATGTCCCACTTTTTAGGTTTCGATGTGAACAAAAGTTGCATGAATAAACAACCTTGTTTTGTGGCGGAACACTTGAGTTTTTGCGCCATTTCATCTTCTTCTTCGTTCAATGCTTTTCAATTCTAACAGTACAGTTAGAGCCGGGTTGAAGAATTGATTCACATCTGTATAAGAAAACATATGGTGTCCATCTACCGTAAGTAAACCAAAAGCAGAAAACCAACATGAAAAGATTATGCCTTTGGCAAAGAAACAATGAAGAACCAATAGGAGTACCCACAGATTCAAACCAAGAAGCTAATCTCTGTCCAAACAAAGCACCCAATGAAGGAATTGAAGCATCATTACCATCCCATAATGCTAATTTCTCCAAATGTTTGGCTTTCAATATTGACCTGCTACCAACATTACTATTTGATATGCTGCTAATTTTATTCTTGTGATTTCCTCCTCTTCCATGAATTTGTTGTCCAAGTGTTAAACCACCACCTAGATTGCTTCCATTAACAAACCCTGATTTACCTCCTCCTCCTTTCTTGTTTCCACTCTTACCCATCTTTACAAATTATCTCCACTGAATCTCAGCAATTGATATAAAAACGCAGCTCTCTCTCTTAGAAGTAGTTAGAACTTAGAAGACTCAGTCAGATGTCTCTCTCCATAAAACATTGGAATCCCTTCCAGTTCCAAACCCAAGAAGTAGAGTGTAAAAATAGTGTAAATTTACACACATACTGCAAGGAGAGTGTTCCAAATTATTACTTGGGAGCCTAGTTAGCAATTCGGGGTTCGGCAAACATACGGAACGGCATAGTACGAGTATTATTCGATTTTGTAAGCATCAACTTCGGTCAAAAATCCGGTCAATGATTCGTGATGCGGCAGTAATTCGAAACGGTATACATACGTGTATAATTTGCTTTAGAGATATGGATTTGGAACATAAAATTTGGCATGTATTAATTACAAATTAGGCATATTTGCAGGAGGAAATGTATTAAAAATTTATATATATCAAATATAAGACTCATCTAACACCAACGGAGCATCGGCTCAGTGGAGCCTTATATTAAGGAGTGGTATGGTAGCAGTTCGAATCTTCTTAAGGAACGATTTTTTTGGGGATCCCTTTTTTTTGGGACGATTGTTTTATAAGGCCATCTACACTACAATGATAAGGGGTATCCTAACACTAACTCTACGTAGTGTGTTTACTAATTTGCCCCTTATCCCAATTAACATTAACCCTAACACTAATCCTACCTTAAATCGTGAAACCTAATCTACAAGAAAAAAAAAAAATCTGCCGCAAGGAGAACTATTTTCTCCTCTTCTTCATTTCAAACTCGTCTTCATCGATTAATCGTCGATTTATAAAATTTTCATCGTCGATTAATCAATCAAGTATATAAATGGTTCTTCGAAAGCAAACCAAAAGACTCCCAGGAACAGGTCCACCATTAGGACATCTAGCTAATCAAGTAAATGAAATTGAGGAAGAACATGAACCGGAAGGTGAACAGTTGATTCGGCATACCAGTCGCAAGAATAACCCTGAGTCTGCCATGGGACCAATTTGCAGGTATTTCTCGACAAACTTATTACTTTTAATTTGATTTTCATCGGTTCAATTGAATAGAAATCATCAAAATAGGGTTCATATGGAAGTTACAATGCTGAGTTCGGTTAGAACGCGTTTTTTTCCCTAGTTTCTTAACCGAACTCCCTGATATGAAGAACACGAAGAACAGTTCGGTTCTACAGATTTAAAACTAGGTTACCGAACTGTGAGTTCGGTTGTTTCGCAAAAATTGTTGAAACTGCCATGTAACCGAACTCTACCCTTATTACCCAAAAAAAAAAATCCATGTAACCGAACTGTTTTATTTTTCCCAGTATGTTGAGTACCCATATAACCGAACTTCTTCCACTATGTTCGGTTGTTTCGCATAAATTTAAAAACTGGAACGTAACCGAACTCTACCCATAATACAAAATTTCCATGTAACCGAACTTTAATATTTTTCCCACTATGTTGAGTTCTCTTATAACCGAACTCTGCCCAATATGTTCGGTTTGTTCGCAAAAAATCTTGACAAACCGAACTCCTTTCTAACTACATATATATGTGGAGTTCGGTTTGTTCGCAAAAATGCTGGACTAACCGAACTCTACCCTGGAACACAATTTTTTTTCTTGAGTTGGCCTTTTTTTCGTAAATTATTCCTACTAACCAAACCTTACGCTGAGAAACTTATGTTGCATCTGATTTAGTCAATCATTTATCGGTTAAGCTAATTTCTTTTGTTTTATTGATTAGTGGAAAATGTAAGAAATCCAACCAACCATCACCAAAAGATTTGAGAACTCCCACGCCTAGAGGCAAAAAACACTTAGGTTCCAATAAGCGTGGAGCCAAAAATGCTAAGTTTGCAGGTGGGTCATGGGCTGCCAAGATATTTGCGAAAAAGGTATTGAATCTTAACCATGAAGATTTCTCAATGATTTTATTATATTTTGACATATATTCTTCTATATATATTAGTATATAAGATAAGATGTTTTTATTGTAGGACCATAATAATGTTGTCCGTGTTTTAAACGTCAAAAGAACAAGATATGGAATTTAGACAATGAGTGTGATGAGGTCAAGTTGGCGGTATATGATTGTGTACTTTGGAACGCGATACAACACGCGCACCAAAAATTTGATGTTGTCATTGTTTCTGCATTTTCCGAGAGGGCTTATCCAGAGACGGATACCTTTCATCTACCGTTTGGCGAGATGACAATAACTCCGGATGATTGTTTTAGAATCATAGGCCTACCAATTACGGGAACAAGTGTTTGAGAAGGCTACGATCCCTCGATGAGTTATGAACTTCTTGAAAAGTTGGTCGAAAAGTGTCTAGGATGGAGCGCTGAGAAGGCACAATGTGAGTTTAGAAGAGCTGCAAAAGAGCCTGCTGAAGGTGATGAGTATTATGAGTTTAACGAAGACCGCACGTACAAGAAGAAGTTGAAAAAGATCAAGATGACCACCTTGTTTAAAGAGTTTGGAGGGACGAGAGATTTGGTTCTTGAAGGAAAGTTGGTGATGACCGAGGAGAATATTAAGCACCATGTGACTGCTTATTTGTTATATCAATTAGGAACCATTTTCTTCCCAGACACTTCAGGTCACGTGGTAAATGCCCATTACCTCCAGCTATTGGACCCCCTTAATCAGGTGAACAACTATTGTTGGGGCGTTGCGGTTCTTTCGTTCGTTCAAGCGGAGCTCGGAAAAGCTTCGAGGCTTAGGAGTGTTTTCTTTGGAGGGTTATACACCCTTGTTCAGGTACGCCGTTAAATTATCCTTTGTGTGTTTGAAACTTCTATTTGCGAACTGAATAAATGTGTATTGTTACTAATCATACTGCGAATGTATCATTTGTGGGTTTTTCTCATAGGTTTGGGTGTACGACCACTTCCCTAAACTGAAATTGTCTCATGCTCACAATCCTTGGCCTTATGGGAAGCCTACAACTGGTAGATATGAATTTCTGAACTCACGGGACAAGAATAAGGAAGAGAAGGTGTTGAGGTTGAGGGAGAAATTGGATGTTTTAACGGTTGAAGATGTAGTTTTCCATCCATATAGCATTAATGAAGATGAAGAAGAGGAAGATGTTGATGTTATTGATTTCTCAGCTATCGCGGGTTATAATGGACCGTTGTTTTATCCTGGCGGTTGTACAATGTATAATCCTCGAAGAGTATTGAGACAATTTTCTTGCATCCAAACTGTCCCACAAAAGGAAAATTTCAACTTCAAGGTGAAGAAGCGGGGATCTAAGAACACCGAAAGAATTTTGTTCCCAAATACGAACCTGCTCCATCAGTGGATCGTTGGAACAACATTGTGAATTATATTGTTCCAAATGAAGACTTGTCAGATTCGTTTGATGAGCCAAATGCTGCTGACGAGGGATATATGGAATGGTATGAAAATATTTCTCATCCTCGTGTGATAAACAGAGTCCAACAAGCCCGTGCTGAGAAAGCGAAGGTAGTGGAGAAAGAGGCTCAGAAAATTATGAAGAATACGCCTACCTGTGGTGGTGAGGCCTTGATCTTATGGAATTCCGCGGTAAGATATTTACTCTTATTTATGATTTTAAAAATGTTATGAAATATTGAAAAATAATAGTCATTTATTTATGCTTTTGATTGCAAAAAGGTGAAGTCGGGTGCTAAATTGTTGAAGAAACCGATGGCAAAAATCCGGACAGGGGAGCCGATGAAACTCGGGAACAAACAGAGCTCTACAACCAATTGACTAATGTTTTTTCACCCAAAAATGTTGATCCAATGCCGATGAAGACGATTCGCCAAGAAGGGGAAGGTTCAAGTCGAATGGTTGAACAACAAAGCAGTGGAGAAGACACTCTTAGTGACGATGGAAAAGCTAAAGCTCTTAAACGCAAGAGTAGAAAAGTTTCTCGTAGTGGTCGTCGTAAATGAGTGACTGCAACAATTAGTACTTTGGTTTCTTATGTTTGGAAGACATTTTTATTGCGTATTTGGTAGTTTGTTTTCTTATGTTTGGAACACTTTTTAATTGCGTATTTGGTAGTTTATTTTCTTATGTTTGGAAGGCTTAAAAAAATAGTTATGGTATCCTTATGTTCTTGATGTTAGACTCATGTGCCTCATTTCATTAAAATTATTTAGATTCAATTAGGCAGTTCGGTAATTAGGCTAAAATCCATAACAAACCGAACTTTGAGTTCGGTTTGATCGCAATATTTGAGGTATAATCGAACTTTGCGGTTGAAAAAAAAAACAAAAGTTCCAGAAGTTCCAGAGTTGGATTCGGTTACCTGATAAAAAATGGCAGGTTACCGAACTTATTTGTTCGGTTTCCTGCAAAAAAATGGTATGTAACCGAACTATAGGGTTCCAAAAATTGTCCTAGCCAATGTTTAGTTCGGTTACCTATACAAATTTACCAGGTAACCGAACATAACTCTGGAACTTCAAATTTATTTTTGAGTGTTGAATTCAGTAATATCTCAAATTTTGAATCCAACCGAACTTTAGCTTTGAGACAACAATGTGCTTGATTTGGATCAAGTAACGACTATTTTTATATCCGTTATACACCTCAATGGTATATATATGTGTCTCATGGTTAACATTTGTTTCAAAATTTCATAAAAAAGGCATTTCCTAGTCATAAATTTACTCTAGAAGAAGATCCTTCTGTTTGTAGAAACTACGCACTATGCTTTCCAAAGAGGGGTGACGAACGAAAAATGAATGGTATTATGAGTAATAATTTTGGGGAGAAAATTCATGAGAAATTATGCTCCGACACAGGTAACCTTCTGTTGATGGTGGTTTTTAGTTTAGGGTTAAAATCGTAAAACCTTAGTCAAACAGTGACGTCACACTTGAGTAATAATGTCGCCACTAGCACATTTATTAAACCATTCAACATGTCTGCGTAAAATTACCGGGGTATCTTTTTTTTAATGTAAATGCCATGCTCCACGGGAGAGCCCTCGGTACTGAATGGCATCATCTCTACACATGCCAGCCGCGCATGCTAGCCAAACGTGCCAATCACGCGTGCCACATATTTTAAACTAGGGTTTCGACACGCTAAACCCTAATAACCATATCTCCGCGCCAAAGGCATGCCAACCATGCCAGCCGCACCACCGTGCCAATGGCATGCCATGCCAACCACATCTCTGCGTCAAAGGCATGTGATAGACGCATTTATGTGTCTATTTTGTTCTCAATTATGTGTATTGTTAGTGCTCGATTTTGTACTTATTTGATTATTTTATGTCTTTGTAGGTGTTTTTGAAGGAATAAGCATTTGCGGTGAAATTGGCTCGAAAAGTGGTATTTGCGCTTGTGGGAGAAAATCACTAAAGGCACCCCAATTTGGATAAGGGGCACACAACTGTTAAGGGGAACTCCACTGTTATTTGCACCCCAGATGTGCTATTTACATCCAGTGGCTAAATGGAGTCCAGCGCTGGATAAGGGGACACCCTTTCTTCACCAACTCAAATCGAATTTGGCAGGAAGATTTTATACTCGTCTGTGTCGCGTCTGCATACTGCATGAATTTTCTGGATCGAGTTGATGAGTTGTTGTCGGATTTTTCTCGCTGGAAAGGATTGGTTTGGGCCTGTTTAATCCAAACAGGATTGGTAATTGGATTGGGTTCGAAAAAAGAGAAGATTTCTACAGAATCTCGACGAAACAGGGGAGGATAAGAAACTCGGGTTTCTGTTGTTGAGGCCGTGAGACTTTGGAGCCTTGGAGGTGTTTTAATCGGATTAGCTTGTTGGCCTGGACCTATATCAGCCTGTTATCGTTATATAGGATATTCAGTGGGCTTGGACGCGAAAAAAGAAGAAGATGATAATCACTGATTCTCGACAAGGAAGTGAGGATATCTCGGGATCTCTTTGGTTCTATTTTTGGAGTTTACGTGTACTTGGGAGAAGATATACTCTTCTATACCAAATCTGGAAAGTTTAGATACCCCAGCAGATGCGTAGGAGAAAAGAAAAGGAAATATTGTCGTGACTTGGAAGAGAAGGAAGAGAAGAGATTTCGCGAGATTTTATAGCCCTGTTACCTATAAAAAGGGTTGTTTGGAGTCACAGCGGGGGAAATCGGGAGCTAGGGGTCTGGTCAGAGGCCAGAGAATCCAAGAAAGAAAACTTGCGGAGAAGTTCTCTGATGCTGCTGAAGCAGGAGAAAGAAGACGAAGCTGAAGAACATTGGACAGAGAGGGCAGTCACAGAGGCAGTCTTTTTCAAACAGCATAACAGAAGTATCGTTGTTCAACAATAATAGATAACACATATCATAAGCTTGTCATCTTTTCTCTGTAAGAGTTCAACCCGTTGTAACAGCTGTTTGTAACACCGTTGCATCATTGCAAATTGTCTGCTTTATTAGTTTTCTCTTGTTTTTCACCTATTTGAGCTATGAACAACAATTTTGAGCACGTGAATAATATGAGGAGCTAAACCCCAACACTGGGATGACGGAGGAAGCCATATTTCATGCGTGTGGTAATTATATTTAATTCTTTCATGACTTTTTGCATGGATTATTAATTGTTTTATGGTTTTTATTGAACGGTTGTGATTTCAATTGATGGGTTATACTTAGGTTAAGTATTTTGATATCCCATGCTTTAGATTTACAGTCGTTGCTTTTCAAAAATCTACCTTGGCAAAGAAACAGAGTCAATATTCTATTTGAGCTATAATTGTCCAGAATAACTATATGAATCGCATGAATGGATTTATTGGTGGAATCCTGAGTCCCAGTCTCTCGTAACATTAAGTGAAACCAAAATTAAGTCTGAAATCAAATCTTTAAAAAGTCTTTGAACGAACTTCTACTTATCACTTTCAAAACCACATCAGCATGCCAGCCGCACCACCGTGCCAATGGCATGCCATGCCAGCCACATCTCCACGCCAAAGGCATGCAAACCATGCCAGCCACACCACTGTGCCAATGGCATGCCATGCCATCCACATCTCCGCGCCAAAGGTATGCCAACCATGCCAGCCGCACCACCGTGCCAATGGCATGCCATGCCAGCCACATCTCCGCGCCAAAGGAATGCCAACCATGCCAGCTGCACCATAGTGCCAATGGCATGTCATGCCAGCCACACCTCCGCACCAAATCCATGTCGGCCATGCCTCCATGTCGCTGGCTACCAAACGAAGGGTTGCAACAATTAACGGCCACCCTTCCTTCTGAGATGCAAATCTCAGCCGTCCAAGTTCGCCACCAAACGCGTGGCAACTTTTGGCTCAATGCCAAGCCCTAATTTTGGCCGCGCCTAAACTATGCCAAAACCCTAATTTTGGTTGCGCCTAAAACTATGCCAAAATCCTAGCTTGGCCGCGCCTAAACCATGCCAAAGCCATGCCGACCATACCTCCATGCCGCTGGCTACCAAACGAAGGGTTGCAACAATCAACGACCACCCTTCCTTCTGAGATGCAAATCTCAGCCGTCCAAGTTCGCCACCAAACGCGTGGTAACTTTTGGTCGAATGCCAAGCCCTAATTTTGGCCGCGCCTAAACTATGCCAAAACCCTAATTTTGTCCGCACCTAAAACTATGCCAAAATCCTAGCTTGGTCGCGCCTAAACCATGTCAAATCCATGCCGGCTATGCCTCCAGGCCGCTGGCTGGCAAACAGAGGGTTACAACAATCAACGACTACCCCTCCTTCTGAGATGCAAATCTCAGTCGTACAAGCTTGCCACCAAACCAAACGATTTGTGGAAACCTATTGGCTGCGACGCCAAAGTTCAACGGTTTGTGTCAAACCCTAATTTGGGCCGCGTCAAGAGCATGCACGAGCCGTGCTGGCCATGCCTCCACGCCACTGGCCTCCAAACGGAGGGTTGCAACAATCAAAGGCTACCCCTCCTTCTGAGACGCAAATCTCAGCCGTACAAGCTTTCCACCAAACCAAACGGTTTGTGGCAACCTCTTGGCTGCGATGCCAAAGTTCCACGGTTTGTGCCAAACCCTAATTTGGGACGCGCCAAAAGCATGCACGAGTCGTGCTGTCCATGCCTCCATACCGCTGGCCTCCAAACGGAGGGTTGCAAAAATCAACGGCCACCCCTTCTTCTGAGATGCAAATCTCAGCCGTACAAGCTTGCCACCACACAACTTGTGGAAATCTCTTGGCTATGCTGCCAACTCTTTGGCCACGACACACACTTAGCTATGCCAATTCTTTGGTCACGGCACCAAACCCTAATCAGCCACGCCAAGAGCATGTGCAATCCATGACAACACCATATCCACGCCACTGGATACCAAACGGAAGGTAACCACAATCAACGGCTAACCTTCCTATCAAGATGCAAAATATCGGCCGTCGAAGGTCACCACCGAACCGGCAAGCCTCTCAATCTTAACTTTTTAAACAATAGCAGCATGCTACACGTTTTCCACGAAAACACTCGAGACATCAAAACAGGCCACAAAACTGGGGGATGCTCATCAGGGTATTGGTCTGGCGGTTTACAGCGTGCGGCGTACACTACGCCCGTTACAAGAAAGTGTCATAAGAGTTAGGCGGTTAGTAAATACAGGAAGTAATGGTGAAACGTTTCCTTCATTATGGAAACATTAATTCCAGGCGTTACCCGTTACCGCTTTCTTCCATTTACTCAACTGTTTCCACTTCTTACGAGACCAGGGTACGTTTTGTTGCGACTTGTATAAATAGGTCTCACCTATTTCCACCAAAGGACAAGTTTTGGTCAGGAGAATACAACACTCAGAAATCACTTGTTAGCTTTCCCATCTATTAGATTTTCACTTTCTGATACAAGTCGTCTAACAACTACTCTTCCCGAATCAACTATTCTGGTCTCAACACTCTCTTTGCTTCCTTCCCTAGACCAACCCTTCTCCTTCACTTTGTGACCGAAGCAAGTCTGGAACGTCCATTTCTTGGTTTAGGACGGATTTGTACAGATTGATCTCTCGAATCAAAGTACTCCCTTGCAGTATATTGTTTAGGGTTTAGACTCGTCTCTCACCCACACACTCGAAATTACCAAAATCAGCAGAAACTGTTTTTACCCTCAAACACCTTCATAACCTTGACCAAATAGATTTGTTCATTCGATTTGAAAAGATTAGAGAAAGAGTTGTGGAATTTTTGGTTTTGTTTCGGATTGTAAGGAGGAATCGACTTAAGGGTGAAACATACGAGGAAATCGTTTTAATGTCAAAAAATGAATGGCGACGATGGAAAAAAAAAGGATTTCAGATATGAGATCATTTCCGCATCCTTAAAGACTTTTTCATATTACCTTTGGGGTATTAGGTGTTCTGTAATTTTATTTCGGCAATGTGCTGTAATTTTCATTTCTTAATCAAACTTATGTCATGTAACAGTTCGCTATTGTCCTGTAATATCATTTCTTAACCGAACTTCTATAAAATGCATTGCAAAAAACACCAAAATATGACCAAATAACACAAAAATAAGACCAAATACCAAAAAACACAATCTTTCATTCTTATGTTTATGTTCAAAGCATACATAGTCAAGCTAAGGGTACATTTAATCATCATCAAGGGAAATTGAACCTTCGTATATAATTTTGTCTGATTCCTTCAAAGCTTTCCACATCTCCATGTTATGTTCATACATAATGCACCAACCCAACATTGTGTTGGGGTTAAATCCTTGCCAATAAGAGAATCCGCATATCAGAGGCAATGGACAATTATCTTCTAACCAGAGGCCTGTAAAATGGTTGTTGTCAATCAACGCAATCACCACTCTCCTATGTCTAAGTTGCTCGAAACATATGGTTGTTTTCGGAGTGTATGTGAAGCTAGCACCTTTTGAGAAATAGTGAACCACGCAATTGAATGTGCCGGCGATTAAGTGCCCACATATCGGCATGCCCATCCAATGATCCCGTGTGATTGGATTTCCCCCGTGGAGACGGATTTGATACCTAAGAAACTACATATTGAGACTATCATCCCCATCGGACAACATTCTCTTGTAAAATTCTGGTTTCTCCCTTAGCTTCGTCAACAACCTTTGACGGGCATAAGTGATTTGATTATCATCATATAGCTTGGCACCTCGGGTGAAATGCCTTAGTTTTTGTACGACAACGTAGAAACCGCAATTACCATCCGGAGGGACGTCATCGGTGGATATGACGTAATATCTAATGTAAGGAGGTAGATCTTCCAAGAAACTTTTATCAATTGGAGACTTTAGCTTCACGTCTCGTTGAATTGGTTGGCTCGGTTCCTACGGAGTGGGTTGAGAGTGTAACATCGGTCCTTTTTTCTTCATATCACGTTCACTTGTCTCGCCTTTTTCAATAATATTCCTATCCCATTTCTTAGAATCTTCTTGGTACTTCGCCGCGATATGCTCATGCCCCGAAGGATCTCTAGTAAAAGGGGTCATTTCACTTTTCCTCTTAGATAACACCTTTGCATATTCTCTAACTTGTTTTTTTGTTTCTTTGGTTTTTGGCCTACCTTTTCTCTTGCCTTTATTCGGTTCTTACACATTATCCGAAGTGTGCAGATAAACGATTGGCCGCATGCCATCCCAAAAGATTTGCCTTTCGAGTTTGTTCTTGTTCCGGTACATCTCGGTAACGATTCTACCCATTTCACTGTCACTAAACGCTTCTCCGACATCGCCCTTTGGAGGAGGGACAGAACTTAATTGTTGCCAATGTGGATCTATATCGCTTAAAAGGATTATGCCATGTTCATACTTAGCTATCATGTGGCGACAAGGGAATCCCATAGACTTCATCATGTTGCAAACACACACCTCGTACGCCTTGGTTTCCCATATGTCGATCAAATTCACCTCAACAATTAAAATCTTAATGCAAGCATGTGAAACATTATAGTGGAGTCCCTTGAAAAACCGAAGGTCCTCCATTTTCTTGATGTTACCACTTTTGTCTACAATCTTTTTGTACTTCATGATGCGGAATTTTTGTAACTTCTCTTTAATTCTCTCAATCTTGCGGTTGAAGTAACTCTCCATTGCGTTAAACACAACCACAAAATTATCGACACATCCAAAGAGATTTTTCTTCAGCCGGTGGTGAGCCGATTCTACCAAACTCGTCGCTTGATTCCCAAAGTGTTTATGGTGGTTGGTAAAAGCATAAACGAAGCGTTCTTTATGCGGTTCCAAACATTTCTCCACTACATACGTTACAATATCCTCGGGATATTCGGGGCTAGACCAATATTCGGTAAATTCGGCAAGATTTAGATAATACTCTTCTTCAGTGAGAGACCAAGTCAATGCCTCCCATTCCCCGGAGAAATCAACCCATTTAGCGTGATTTATGGTGTATTGTTTATTGAATGTCTCTTTTGCATCCGCTTGTTTATCTTCCGGTAACTTACTAATCTCTTCCAATGCTTTCCTCTTAGGTAAACAAAGTTGAGGCTTGAACCTATTCATCACATTACACCATATATGAAATCTACAAAGCATATTATGTGCCAATGGGAAGACTTTCTCTATTGCGTTCATCAATGCTACTTCATTGTCCGTCACTATAACCCCGGGGATATCATCATCTTGGTAGATCGCCTTCACTTGTTGTAGCGCCCAAGTGTAACTTGGTTTTTGCTCGTCCTTTAGAAAACAAAAAGCAACGGTAAACGGTGACTTCGTCGACGTACGACCAACAATGTTCAACAATGGAATCTTGTATTTGTTTGTCTTGTAAGTGCAATCCATTATAATAACTTCATGGAATCATTGATAAAATTGAACACTCTTCGGATGAGCAATGAAGAGATGAGTTATTTCTTCTTCCGGACCTACCTTCTTTTGAACCGCGTGGCCTTTCTCTTGAGCCAAAAGAAACAATTGTTGCATGACTTGTCTATCCTTCCATTCATTCCTTTTAATTGTCTCAATTGCATAGTAAATGGTGGACAAAGATGATAAGTTATCCGGGTTATCATCCTTTAATAAGCGAAGCATAACAGAAGGTGCAATACTCATTTTCCTATACTTAGCAATTTTTTCCATTTCTTGAGGAGTGAACCTTGCGGCCATTGAATGTCCTTCAAGAACTTCCGGACGAGGGTGGTTATGACTACCTACCACTTTTCCATAGATAGAACCCATACCTTCATTTTTTTTGCACTTCTTAAATACTAGCCTGAACGGACATTTAATTTTCTTTTAGAATGTTGTGTTCGTCCTCGTCGTCTTTCCTTTATACACAGAACCCTTCCTCTTGTGACTAACATTGGGATCTCCACTTCTCTCACAAAACATTTCAAAACGAGTTTGGCTTTCTTTTCCATTCAAAACTAAGACGCAGTTGACTCTCTTGGCATGTTCTCTAGCCCAATTCTTCCCATAAATAGGTAAGTAAAATACCAACTCATTAGCATAGTGATGAGATGTATCTTCGAACAAAATACCAACCGGAGAAGGTTGATCATCCATTGGTATAGGTGGGGATTCAATCTACAAGAAATGGAACAGCATAAATTGCAATCACAATAACGTTCGGTAGAAAGACAATTTTATCGTGGTAACCGAACTCCATGTTCGGTTTATAAAGCAAGTTAACATGTAACCGAATATAACTCTGAAATTCTTGATTTTTTTGTTTGTTTGTTAGGTTCGGTTATCTTCCAGTGGGTTCAAGGTTGTGAAACAACCGAACTTAATAAACTTAGTATACTCTTATATTATGTATAGTACGGTTAGATAGTTGGTTTATAAGCAGTTTGCGAACCAACCGAACTTTGTATACTAAGTTAAATCTAATCTTACATAGAGTTCGGTTAGTTATTGGTTGCAACCAACCGAACTTTGTACAGTAAGTTTAATCTTATTTTTTGCGCAAAGTTCGGTTATTTATTAACTACAAACCAACCGAACAAAACACTGGAAACCTAGAAACTTCCATTAGTGGAGACTTCGGTAACCTGCGTGTTTGGAAAAAGTAACCGAACAACACTTACAGATGAGTTCGGTTACTTGAGTGTTTTGCTAAAGTAACCGAACTACACATCCAGTTGAGTTCAGTTACCTGTTCTTCACATAAGGTAACCGAACAATCCCAAATCCACTTGAAAAAATTACATTTTTAGGAAAGTTTTGACCAATTCAACATACATTATCTCAGTTTGGAGCATACATGGACACCCAAATACTCTTCCTTCGGTTGTGGTTGATAAAATCCAACATTTTCATCTTGAGATTGAGTTTTGGGAAGAATACAATCACCATCTAAGAAATAACTCATATCCGGATCATTGTGAAGAATAAGAAATACTCTAGGAGAGGATGGAAATGAAGAATCAAATGAGTTTTCATCACTTGAATACCCAAACTTAGTGAATTGGAAAAAAAATTATTTTCCATGTTTTTCTCCTTCATCTTCTGTAACTTTACTCTTTCAATAATTCTACTTCATTTTAAAAAAAAAAAACCATCTTTAAGTTTAATCTCACTAATTTTTTTTAACTTAATCATTTCACTAATGATTTCACTAATCATAACCCAAAATTAATCAAGAGGGTAGTTTAGGTATTAATATAAATATCTAGATAAAGGGTGACCTAGATTTACTTCTAATGTCTTACCCAAAATAAAACAATGGTCCCCCCAAAAAACAATGGTGCCCAAAAAATCGTTCTTCTTAAGAGCAATTTTTGGAAAACAAGCAGAAGTAATGTTGGGCCTTGAAAAACGGAACTAAAACTTGCCCAGTTGAGAAATTAATGGGCCGAACTAATACGTGCGTTTCTGATTTGGTACGCCAAAACCGCGAATAGTCCGGCAAGCTCGGAAAGTTCACGTACTAGGGTCGGTATTGCAGTGGAACGGCCGTTTAATTCGGTAACGATCAATTCGTAAAAATTCGCGAATGATTCCGCGAATTGCTAACTAGGCTTGGGAGTTGGGATGCATTTCATTTTATTGTTACCTACTATTTTTTTGTTTGTTTGAAAATAACCAAATACATTACTGAGAAGAGATTGAGTTATCCGTCCGATGACTGAATCTGTGTGATTAGTTTCTTTAAGAAAAGATACATAATTTGAGTTCATATTACAGTTTTCATAAGTTTTGACAATGTGAAAAGAAATTGTTAGAATTAAAAATGAAGGTGAATTAGTGAAACTAGTAATATGTTGAGGTGAAGTTCTTCATTTTTTAGCCAATAAGTCTACAACTTTGTTTGCTCTTCTATCCACAAAATGAAAGCCCCCAAAAGAGATTAGTTCAGCTGCCATCTTCTTATTTTTACCTACTGGAATTGGTAACATATGTGAAAAGAGGAGGTGCGTTGAAGTTGGGGTTGAGATCACAAGAGCTAAGTAAATAGAGCGTTGGTGGCCAAACTAGGTTGGACTTTGGAGGATGCTAAAGGAGGTAGCCTCGCTCTGATGCCAACATTCTCCCAACAAAATATCTAGTCTACTGGTACTAGTAAAAATGTGAAAATTTGGAAGGACCCGTCGATCGTAAATAATGTTAATCGTGTACCTGAGAACGGTTGCACTACGACTTCAACTTTAGTATGTATCATGATACAGGTAGATAATTTGTTCCAAAGAAAAATTGATAGAGTAATAATCTTAATAAACATTTACATATCATAGAAGTTGTAGGTACAGAAAACCTACTCACCACGTGTTCGAACGAGATAACCCGAAGTAGACGAGAAAATCTCATCCAAAAAATCTCTTAAGTAGTTCCCAAGGATAAGTGACAGTGAAAGGTTAAATCGAATGTTAGAGTCACTTTTACCAATTTTGGATCTGCGAAGTTGACAATATTCTTCGCCTGAATAGATCTAAGAAATACATAATGCGAAGGGATACTTCGAAGGTACCGATAAGAGAGATATATTTGAAGAGACGAAGATTCAGTTGGATTGTTGAACAAGAAACTAAGACAGTTGTACCGACAAGGTACCAGGGTTATCGGCGAAAATGAGGGAAAAACTTTATCGAAAATATTCTGCGCGAAGTAAAAAGTAAGTTCACGTGAAACGTGTGATTCTCTTCGAAGTAAAATAAGTTGTATTCCACTAACTAGTTTTCCTATAAATAGAGACCTTTGGACATTGAGAAAAATGTTGGAAAATTTGTATTGAGTGAGATTATGTTGAGAGAAGGAATGTTAGGGTTCTTGTGAGTTCTTATACTTCTAATAATCTCGTCGTCGTAGTCTTATATAAAATAAAGAAGTATTTCGACTTCATTCTCGTTAACATGTCTTAGTCCTTGAGTAAGTTATCATTTGGGTGTACTACAGGATTTTCAGTAGTTACATTTTGGCTTACAGAAACAGCGAGTTAGGTTGAGAGTTTACTCTCACCTGAGATTAGAAAAGGAGTTAAAATTGTTCTTAAGTTTCAGTATTGAAATCGTCTTAGAAATTCATTCATGTTCGAGATCTGAAAACAACATAGTCTTCGAGTTGTCTTGAGAATTTTATTCTCATCTCGTCTTGAGATTCATATTAATGTTAACTTCATCAATTGAGGTTTATAAGCGATACAGTCAGTCAAAAGTCGATTTGAAAGCATCTGTCGAAGTTGTTTGATGGCAAGAGTACCGAATAGAGAAAAACACGTTATAGCAGCAAGGAAAAGCAAACGTTTGGAAGCAAGAAAAGGAGGAAGGATGGAAGTAGGAGAAACTTCAGTTGCGGGAGGAAGACGCGGTATAATTCAACAGAAGGACGTTAACCCTGACGAAAACAACTTCCGAGAAGTATCAGTTCATACAACTGATACCAAAACCTTCGTAGGAGAAGAACCAACTCGTGAAGAAGAAGAAGAAGAACAGATTGATGAATAGAACATGACATTGGAGCTGTTAAGAGAGACACTTCGTCAGGAAAAAGACAGGGAGAGGGATTTGGTAGAGTAGCGAACAAGACTTGCCAGACATAATGCTACTTTAATGTAGGAAAATCGTCTGTTGAAAGAAGAAAGGACAATCAATGATATGCGAGCAGGAGATTCAAAATCTGGGACGAGGACAAGTTCATCAGCAAGAAGACATTTGCACTTAAAGGACGATGTACTCGAAAATGATGAGGAAGAGGAAAGAAGAGAATGAAGAAGGAGGCGTCGTAGGGAAGACAGTGAAGAAAGTGAACTGAGAAGGGCGTTGGAAGAAACTAGATGGGAAGATCAGAGGCGAAGATACGAAGAAGAAAGGAGACACGAAGACGAAGGTTACGCGAAGAAGAAGAGAGATACATGCCTAGATAGGATGGAGGAGATATGAATCAAGACGTTTTGAACGAGTTGCGAGAAATGAGAATGATGCTAAATAGTACACGAAGAGGAGGACGAATTCAATTAGCAGAAGCAATTGAAGAAGCTCATAAATCCCCTTCACCCACGAGATATTAAATGCCCGGATCTCGGCGAGATGCGTAGTGCCAAGCTTTGGGAGTATATTCAGCGAAACAGAAAATGAAGTAAAACACTTGAAGCGGAATACCCTCTCGTTGATGCAGTGATGTGCAAATATTTTCCGGCTAGTCTGACAGGGGAGGATTTGGCTTGGTTTGATGGATTTCCGGAGGGGTCTATTTCCTCGTTTAGAGATTTGCAGAGGATAATATTGACAACATATATAAGCACCAATTTGTTGAGGCCAGTAATTGAAACATTGTTTAACTTAAGGCGAAGACCAAACGAAAGTCTGCGAGGTTTAGGTCCTGTTTGGTATAGTTTTCAAAAACAGTTTTCTGTTTTTAAAAACAGAGAAAACAGAAAACAGGAGAAAACGCGTTTGGTAAGGACATTTTCAGAAAATGTTTTCTATCTGTTTTCTGTTTTTAAAAACAAAAAAATGAAAACAACAAATTATTGTTTTCTGTGTTTTCTCTTTTTTTCTTTTCTTTATTCTTTTCTTCTTTTCAGAACAAAGTAAGAGATGGGGAATGACTGCAAGTGAGTCATGGCTAATATCACTATCTCTTAGACGAATATTTACATTTGACCCGATTTAATTGGTTTTCCTTGTTTTCAAAAACAGTTTACCAAACAATATTTAGAAAATGAAAACAAGGAAAAAAGGGTATGTTTTTAAAACAGTGGAAAACTATTTTTGAAAACTGTTTTTCAAAACTGTACCAAACAGGCCCTTAGTGACGAGATGGAGGACAGTCTGTAGCGAGTTGGATGGAATGGTAAATGAAATGAATTTTATCTTAGCTTTTGTGAATGCTCTGATTCCCACTGATCTATTGCATGCTCAAATATTCATCATCTGAAATTCGCTGGGAATGAATGAATTGAGGGAGTATCAAGAAGAGTATATAACTGTGGAGAAAAAGCAAAGAGAAGTTGACAAAGTCCAGCAAATCCCATCGAAATAAGAAGCTTTGCGTCTCTTACCACGGATAGCACATGCCGTAGAAAATGGTTCGAAATACGAAAAAGAGGAATCTTCAAATGCAATTCTTGTGAAGCTGGTAGCTGTGTCTAGTTGAGATCAAGAATGGATTTATCAACATCCCAAGGGATACGAAGAACCAAGGCGAAGAAATTATGAACCACGAGGTAATAATTCAGGGGATCAAAGAAGGAACAACCAAGGTCAAAGATTCGGAGAACGAAGGCCCAATGCACCAACATTCGAAGATGTGAAGCTTCCTAAGCCCAATACTAATGTGGAGAAGATATGGAAGGCGATTGTATGAACTAAAGAGATTCCTATCCCACCAAATCTAGGGATGGAACCACCACCGGGAAATAGGAGTCACGAATTTTGCAGATATCACCGTTTCCATGTCCACCACACGAATAATTGCAGAAATATCCGAAGAATGATACTTCGTTTGATAGACTAGGGGAAGTTAACCAATTTTCTGGATAATTAAGCATTACCACCTCCACCACCGATTCTTGAAAATAACCAAAATGAACGAGCAGCACATGTATATCACAACGAAATAGAAAGAGGAGCACAAAGGATGAACTGCAATTCCATAATCCATTCTGCGAAGAATATCCATGATAATGTACTGAGGAGGGTATATAAAAGATACTTCGAAGGTAATGAAATATTCAGCGCAGCAAAGAAAGGACCATTCGAAGAATGGCAAAATAGGGCTATCTCTTTCTCAGAGAAGGATGCGCATGTAAGAGGAGCTTCGCACAAAGATCCATTGGTTATAACCTTAACCTTTGGTAAACACTCGAGATGGGAGGATGATCCAACTAAAGATAGGTAGACCCGGGAAATAGACAGGATATTGGTAGATACGGGGAGATCGGTGGATATTCTTTTTTACCATGCGTTCAAGACCATGGGGTACAAAGACTCAGACCTCGTGCCGTCCACTTAAAACATATATGGGTTCAATGGAGTTGTATCAAGACCCAAAGGAGAATTGGTCGTGAAAATATTTGCAGTAGAATTGGAAACTGAAGTGACTGTGTGTGTGGTAAATATAGATTCACCCTATAATGCTCTTATAGGCCGACCCTGGGTGCATGGGATTAAGGGAGTTGCTTTCATATTTCATCAAGAAATTCGATTCCCGATGCCTAGTTGCATTGGCGATATAAAAGAAGATATAAAAGATGCGAAAGATTGTAGCGGGAAAGATGTCAATAACTATGAAAAAATGTTAAAAAATAAGAAGGAGTAAAAGAAGAGAACATTAGAAGCAAAGAAAGAATAAGAGTTAATGGTATATATGACCAAAACAAAGGAAGGATGGGCTATACCGAGTGAAATTACCAGAAAAGGAGGGTGATCCATTATAGCAGTTAAAGGAACCATCTCCTCTTGGATAACCAATCATGAAATTTGCAGCAGTAGAACGCATGAAGGAGATAAATCTGGGTAGTGATGAATATCAGAAAATGGTGAAGATTGGAACGAAGATGGATGCGGACGCAGAAAAGAAGTTAATCAACTTGTTGAAATAATATCATGATGTATTTGCAAGGAGTATGAATGAAATGCCAGGCATTGATACCCTCGTTGCATGTCACAAGTTAGATCTGGATCTAGCAATTAAGGCATCGAATCAGAAAAATTGCGACCGCATATCACGGACAAATAGAAGCAGAACTCCAAAAGATGATGAACTCAATAATTATACGGCCAGCGAAATACCCAGTTTGGATTGCAAATATGGTAATAGTGCCAAAGAAAAATAATGGGATACGAATCTGCATCGATTTCAGTGATCTAAATACGGCTTGCCCTAAAGATAGTTTTCCCTCACCTAATATACCAAAAATGGTGGAGTCAGCATCAGGATATCACTGATTATCATTGATGGATGGGTATTCGGTTTATAATCAAATACCACTCGCAGAGGAAGATAAAAAAATACACAACCTTCTTCGTTCAAAGAGGATTATACTGTTACACGAGAATGCCATTCGGATTAGAAAATGCAGGGGAGACATATCAACGGATGGTGGAAAAGATCTTCATCACATGGGTTCATACGAAGTTGGAAGTTTATGTAGACGACATGCTCGTAAAAACTAAAGAATCAGGAGACCATGTAGAAGATTTTTGATCAAATGAGATCATATAAGATGAAATTAATCATGCAAAATGCATATTTGGAGTTAAGTCAGCGAAGTTTCTTAGTCATATAGTCTCGAACAAAGGAATTGAAGTGTATCCAACTAAGGTTCAGGATACATTAGATATTCTATCCCCAGCCACTATAAAAGATGTGCAAAACTAAACGGATAATTAGCAGCATTGGGAAGATTCATTTCAAGGTCCTCAGACAAGTGTAAACAGTTTTTTGATATTTTGAAGAAATAAGCGAAGTTTGCATGGACGCAGGAGTGTGAACAAGCGTTGCAAAGCATTAAAGAATATCTTATCAAGTTATCCATCTTAAAAAATCCCGAACCTGAGGAATAATTGTTAATCTGTCTCGCATCTGCATCAAATGCACTCAGCGTTGTGTTACTTCGCTCATACGAAAGAGTGGAAAAACCAATCTTCTGTGTTAGCAAAACTTTTAATTCCGCCGAGAGAAATTATCCGAAGATTGAAAAATTGATATTAGACTTGGTCTATGCATCACAAAAATTGCGAACTTATTTTCAAACTCATAAGATCAATGTGCTGACTAGAGTTCCAATGGAATCAGTTTTGAAGAATACAAAGAGAGTAGAAATAATTGAAAAATGGAACACTCAAATCGACCAACTCGGGATGAAATACGAAGTACAGACTTCCACAAAATCACACATAATCGCAGAATTTAGCTGAGTTTCCTTCGAAGGAAGATGAAGGAGTAAAATAAATGATGGAATGGGGGAGGATCGTCAGGATCCAAATGACTTACACAAAGAAAATCATCCATGAATACGGGAAATATTTATCGACGGATCTTCAAAAAGTTCGGGTGGAGGAATGGGAATAGTGTTCACTTCGCCAGGAGGAGTGAGAATAGTCTACTGCTTTCGATTAGAATATAAAGCAACAAATAATGAAACGGAGTATAAGGAAGTGGTGCATGACTTAAGGATAGCTGACGAGATGCAGCTGGAAAAAGTGAGGATAACCAGTGATTCGCAGTTAGTGGTTCGACAGATTGAAGGAAGATACAATGCAAGTGATCATAAGATGTATAAATATTTGAAATTTGTAAAAGAACAATCTTCTCCAATAACGAATATAATCTGGAGGCACATAGGCATAGACAATAACAGACATGCTGACACATTGGCTTGTATAACTTCAATGATCATTGACCTCATAATTGAGCATATCTGTATCGAGCGTCTAATGCAACCATCAATAAACAAGGAAGATGAAGAACCAAAACTTATGCTGGTGGAAGATGAAGAAATTGAGCTAGACGATGAGGATTGGCGATCTCCCAATTATAAATATCTGACGAAAGGAGATTTACCTCGCGATATGCTTGAGGAAAATAAGATTAAGAGCAAAGCAACGAATTATGAAGTGCGAGAAGGAATCCTATATCGAAGATTATTCATGGGCCCACTTATGAGATGTTTATCACAAAAAGAAGGGATATAAATAATGAAGTCAATATACTGTGGTGACACAGGCAATCACAATGGTACCAGATCTTTAGCTTATAAAATTAAAACACAGGGGTATTTCTGGCCACACATGTATAATGATGCGAGGAATATTGCTACAAGATGCGAATCCTGTCAAAGATTCGGGAAACGGATACATGCACCAGCTACGAGCTTAAATTATGTACTAAGTGTTTGGTCGTTCGCCATGTGGGGCATAGATATTGTGGAACTATTCGTGACTGGGATTAAACAACGAAGATACTTAATAGTGGCAACAGATTATTTCATGAAGTGGGTCGAAGCTAAAGCCTTACAGCATACTCGTGATGGTGATTTTTGTGATATTATTATCGAACACATTATATACAGATTCGGAATTCCAGTTCAAATCGTATCTGACAATGGAAAACAATTTGAGGGAGAAAATGTGAAGATGCTATTTAAAGCGTTCAAAATTTAATCTTGAAAGTCAACTCTGTTATACCCACAGAGTAATGGGCAAGCGGAGGCGAAAAAAAAGGCAATAGCTACCATATTAAAGAAGAAGTTAGAGGTTCATCTTAAAGGATGGTGTGAACAGGTGACAAACGTGCTATGGTCGTATAGAACTACGAGAAGGGGATGCTATAGGAATATCACCTTTCTGCTTGGAATATGGAGTAGAGGAAGTGTTACCAACCGAGATCATCATTCCCACCACGAAGAAAGAGGCATGGAGAAAGGGTTTAAACTCAGATTTGTACTCGCAAAGGTAGATGACTTGGAAGAAAACAAATAAACTGCACTTCGACATATGAGGAACTATCATCAGAGGCTATCTCAGGAATATAATAAAGGGTGAAGGAACGGAGCTTTATGCCAGAAGAATTAGTATTATGAGAGATCCCACCCTATCAGAAAGGGCCATGAGAAAAGTTGGAACCCACGTGGGAAGGTCCCTGTATCGTTAAAAGGATGGTAGGAAATGGAGCATACGAACTTGCAGGCTTCAAAGAAAGGGAGATATGAGACGAAGTAAATATGATATATGGAGAAATCGAGAGACAATATCGAAGATTAGATCATCCCTGGAATCAAGTTTACATCAAAAAGTATTATCCATAGCAATGTACTGTTCTAGTGAATAAATAAATAAAAAAGATATGTACTCAATAGCAAATCCATTATGTAATGAGATATATTTTCATATATACACAAACAAAATAGAATTGGGCGAAATAAGACCTCAATAACATGCAAGTAAGACCTCACTAGGAGGCTGACAAAACCCACGAAATAAAATAGTTTCTATGGAAACTTAAACCCTTCGCCTAGGAAAAGAACATAAAGGAATGGACTAATACTTACCAAACCCATTAAGGCTGATAAGACCCACGAAATAAATCTTAATTAAATAGTCATAATGCGAGAATAATTTGTAAAATAACATAAAGGAATGGACTAATACCTACCTAACCCATTAAGGAAGCACGATGTTTGAAAGACAGATTCAGTGAAGCATTCTCCAAGAAGGAATGATCTTCGGCGAGGAAGTTATCAGAGCTAAAGGAAGCCAAAGACTCAAGAGCATGAGACCTAAGAGAGGCGTTATCTCGAGCAGAAAAGTAAATCTGCTGTAGAAACCCCATATCAGGAAGATAAGCTGGATCATCTACTTCATACACACCTTCTTTTTTCCTTTCTTTTTCATATTCTCACCTTCGTGGGGCTTGACTATGGAATCCTCCACATTGACAAATGAGGGAATAGTGATGGGAGGATTCGAATCATTAAGAGGTTTGGAAGGAACAACATCTTGACGAGGACTGAAAGATTGATGCTTAAGAGGGGGAGGAGTAGATTGACTCGAGATCGCTAAAGGATCCTTTACTTTGGTCAGAGCAGCCAGGTTCAGAACCCTACTGAAAAGGCGAGGGTACCCAAATATACCTCCAGCTAAAACTTTTCCTTCCTATAAGTCCTTTATCCGAAAGTGATTGTCTATGGAATGAGTCGAGACAATACAACAAATTGGTTCACACTTCGTGTGATCGTCTATGAATACGAGATCGAGACAATACAACGACGAAGTGTGTTTACTTGATACAAAGGTTCAGACTTAACCAAATACAATAAGATTTCTTATCAAGTAAATAAGAATTAACGTTTGTGCAATTTACTTTAATTATAATAAAACAATTATAATGCGGAAATATAAAGTAAATTGTTAGAGCATTGCTCGGTCGAATTGGCACGCGTTGTTATCTCAAGCATGTTTGTCAATGTTAGTGATCAAAACTATAAGTCTTGATTTCTAGTCTATTATAGCTAAGTTTCGAACTATGATAGAAAGTGTAGTTGAGCTCAAGGACTTCATGGTGATTCATCATACAAGTAGAAGAACTACTCAAGTAACCGGTGGAACTTCTCGACAAAAAGGTATGTGAAGACTTGAACTTATCTGTCACTCAAAAGTCTATCTACTGTATCTCCTACCTTTGAGACAAGAAGTCGTATGATATATATATAGACTTGGATTTTACACATTTGGTATTTCGAGTCGAGTATACCTCACCTATCTATATCTCGAAATATGTGTTGGTAAGCTTTTCGCTTCGATCAAGTTTATCTTTACCATGTGACGAAAGTCATGATATGTTTCAATCATCTTGAAAATTGCTTTGACGAGAAATGGTGTAACAACTATATAACGTCCTATAAGAATGTTTCAATGATTGAAATGAGAGTTTAGATTACATAAACAATGGTGGACATAAGCATTGTTGTGGAAACACATTTATGTATAAGTCATATTCCTTGAACCAAAGTTTGCGAACTTTGTTGATCAAGAGAACCTGAAGAATGGCGTGAGCCAAGTCAGCGAACTGCCGAAGTTCTCAAACCCGAGAATTTCTGCTGCAGTTGACAAACTACTTGCGTGAAGCTAAGTCCGCGAACTCAGACCGCGAATCCAGTCCGCGAACCGGCGAAGTTCTCAAACCCGAGAATTTCTGCTGGAGTTTGTAAACTCTACCCGGTAACTTAAGTCTGCGAACCTAGTCTGCGAACTTAAGAAGGTTATATATCTGAAGATGATTTCTGAACTTAAACTTAAAAAGACTAAGGAATGCAGTTTGCAAACCGTGGCTATAAAAGTTCATGAACCGATTCAAGTAAATCAAATCATCTTTGCTTCAATTGTGTCTTGTGTAGTACATAAGATTTCCTTGCAATTGAACAACTCTCTAACTAGTTCATTTGAAGTCATTTGAACTAGTTATGGTAAATAAGAACATGGTTGATATGAAATGCTCATATGGATAACCATTTGGTTAACTATTGTTGAACCAACAAGTGCATACGTTTGGGTACAGTTAACAAACCTAGAAACGCGCATTGTCAAGTGTGTATAACAAGCTAAGTTTTCGATCTAACAGTTGAGAAATATTATCTTGAATCTAAATCAGGTTTTCATCTAACGGTGGATATTGATTGCTTTGTTACCAAGGTAACCTAATTGCAAACCCTGATTTGAAAGACTATATAAAGGAGACATCTAGTGTTGTGCAAAACTAATCCCCACACCTTACGTGTGATACTAGTTTGCGTGCAAGAGTCGTTTCTCCTTTAACCTTTGGTTTTCTTCTTCTAAAACCGGGTTAACGACTTAAAGACTTCATTGGGAGTGTGAAGCCAGACTGATACTACTTTTATCGTAGTTTTGTGATCTGATCTTTCATATTCTATCGTACGAGTACAATCAATATAAATTGATACCAGAATCACTTGTTTACTTCATATATTTCTCCCCCTTTTTGTCACAAAATGGCAAAGAGACGAAAAAATAAAGGACAACACGAAAAGGATCTTATAAATCTCAAAATAGACTTGCAAACTGTTGAGTCAAGCACGAGGGTTCCACACACCATTTTTGATAACCAATATCAAAATCGAAACTACAAAGTAATTATTTTTTGATATGTTATCATGGAAACAATTTCCCGAAGAAATTTTCCCAACTAGTTTAGCAAACCAAAAAACAACTAATCACATTAGTTCCTTTGCTAAACCGATTGTATGAATACAATCGCTTCATTCGATAAGACCAAAACAAAGATAAACTCTATTTTTCTCATCAGGTTCTAATTATCCATATAACTTAGACCTTTAAGTTTTAAACAATCCAAATACTAGGTTAGTTAACTAGCATTTCTTGTTTAGGCATTATATTAGACTTGAATAACCGAAACCTCCATTTTGATAAGTCTAACTAAGATTAGAATTAACTTAATTTCTCTTATCCGGAATCGAATTGGACTAAACAACTCATCCCATCAACATATTCTTTTGTCAAGCCATAAATAATTCATACAAACCAAAATAGATCAACTTGCATAATTATTCACCTCAACTAGAAGCAATTGAAACAACATAAACATTAAAGCACTGCAATGCACCGTAAAATTTTGTAAGCCTAAACAATTGATACCACACAACAAAGTAAGATAACAATAGTTTTTCTTAACCGGAACCAATTGAATCACACACACATCCATATACACATAATGGAATAAAAACATTAATTGTACCGAAATTTTGTTAAGCAAAACCAAAAAGATATAAGCAATAACATTAGGCTTTTCTTAAACAAGAAAACAATTAACTAACAAGATTGTTACCTCAATTTTGCATCCAACTTCTCCAATAAAATCGAATCTTCTTCTTCCAGAGAGAATTGATATCAAAAACAAAAGAATAACAACAACCAACATTTACCAGAGAAAGGTTGAAAATCGGTTTCTAACTATTGCAAGCAAAAGTTGAAAACCTGCGAAATACATATGGTTTTATGCTAAACCAAAACCGATTCAACATATTGTGACTTTTTCACATATTGTTTCTATCAGGACTCCTCATGATCCTTTGATAAAGCCTACCAACATGGGCTAGAACTTAATCCTGCTAAATCAAAAAGTCACCCAAACCATAAGGGTTCACACCATATTATGAGATCGAATATCAAGGTAATAAAACCGAAATCAAACATCCCATAAACATTCATAGCAATAAGTAAAGCATTCAAGCACGGGCTATGAAAATAAAAAACTATCACAAGAAAAATTATAAATCAAATAACTTTATTCATAATAGTTTTTATTCATAATAGACTTACTACAATCAATGAAAGAAATCAAAATTGCAGCATATTTTTCTAGATATCTTGAAGACAATTCAAGCTTCGTTTATTTGCTCACAAAGAGACTTTTGACGATTTTCTTCAATTTCAGCTTCAAGGTTACAAAACTCAGATTCGAAGCTTAGAATCCCTTTATGGATTTCTGGATCTTTTCTTGCAGTAAATGCTATCTGTTTTTGAAAGAAGTCAAGTTACTTACCAATCTTTTCAAGATGAATACCTAGAGATTTCTTGAAAGAGTTTGGTGAGAATCTTTTGACCACCTTCTTGGAGGTTCGTCCTCCTATCATTTGACTTATAGTCTTATCCGTTACAGCACTAATGATTTTCATATCAACAAAGTCATCTCCTGCAACAGATTCACAGACTTTGATAATAATGCAAGGAAAACCAAGATGTCTCTTGATACCAGAGAAAGAGATATACTCTGATATCTTAATCATTTGATTGACAATGATTCCACAGAGATCTACTTGAGAAGCTTCTTCTAACAGAAAATAGACAAATTCAGCAAACATCTTGTCCCAAACCGACTTATCTCTTGTACTTGCAAAAATGGTTTATAAGGCAAGTTTGCCGAAAATCCTCAAATGGAAGGGTATATCTTTTGTTGGTAATCTATAATTCTCCCATCTAGTTTTATTTCCAATGAGATATGTTGATATGGTATCGTGTTCAATTTCAACTCCAGTAATCAAGTGATTCTTCTCATTGTAGTTAATAGCATTAGAAATTGTCTTACGATCAACATAATAGATTCCTCGACCAATAAAAGTTACAAAGCTAAGCTTTTTGTGATCAACACTGTGAATATTGGCATAGAATACTCTTACCATATCAGGTGAAAATTCTTCAAGATCAAAAAGATTACCCCAGTTCCGATCTTGAACAAACTTCACATATTTCTTGTTTTGAACATCAGGATCAAACTTCTTTTCAGTCGTAAAATCCATTCCCTTGAGAGTTTCGTATTTTCTAAAGCAAGAGCTGTCAACGAAACGAGCAAATTCATGCTTGTTATCAATACTGTTAGGAAACCTGATTTGTCAATATCTTCATTCCTGATCTGATTATTAGCGAATTTTGTTCTTGATCTCCCTTTTCTCATACTTACAAAAATATGAAAATCCCTAGTCACGGTTTTGATCAATCTTCCCAAATATGTTCGAACACATAGCAAGAGTTTATCTTTAATAGGAATACTTGAAATCAAAAACCGGAAATAACTAATCTTCATCATTAGACCAACGAAGGTGATCATTCTTCTCATGACCGAAAGGTTCCACATCATGAAGAAGAGAATTAGATGAATTGGGAAGAGTATTTCGAGAAAGTTTGATACCCCATTCTTGGTATTTCCTCGTACTCATGGGTTTACCCAAATAGTTAATTGTGAAGGAATCGATGTATAATCCCGAGGATCATATTCCTTCCCGAAAAACGGGATCTGCGAGACATCACCTTTAGAACGAATCATGAATTTATTGGAAATACAAAGTGCATTCCCACAAAGTTGAAAGACACCTCGCTGAAGCTTGTTCAGAATCTCATAGAAAAGAGGATTAGAAGGATCATATAAAGGAAAAGACAATCCTTCCCTCAGTTGGCCGACGGTAATGATAATCTTATTTGCAGACCATATTTCAGATTGGATTCATCTATAGTTCAACTCCATATTCATAGTCGCAGTAATTGGGGGTTTAACAGAAGAATCAATGGCGGGTGAAAGAGACCGACCTTTCTTCTTGAAATCAACTTGAAATTCCTCGGGTGTTTTAAACGATGTTGGTGATGGGGTTTTCTTAGGAGCCATGATAATAAAACAGAAAAGGAAGAGGGAAAATCTGGAGAAGTTGATGATCCAACAACAAGAACATCAACCACATGCTCAATATCAGCAACATCAGTAGCAGCAGCAACATAAAATAAGAAGAAGAAAAGAAGTCGTGAAAGAGAAGAGAAAGAAATAAATAATTGTTGATCGAGATATTTATAGTGGGAGGACAGGTAGCCGACTAAGGAATGTCACAAGCACGATGGAAGGATTATAACCGGTAAAAGTCGGTTAGGTGGAGAACGTGACCACGTGGAGGCGATAATGACGAAAACGTGGTGGTTATGGAATACCAAGAGATTCTAATTTTATCCTTGTTCCCTTCGAATAGAATGAGAAAAGGCGAAATGTAGGTACATAAAACCTACTCACCACGTGTTCGAACGAGATAACCCGAAGTAGACGAGAAAATCTCATCCAAAAAATCTCTTAAGTTGTTCCCGAGGATAAGTGTCAGTGACAGGTCAAATCGAATGTCAAAGTTACTTTTACATATTTTGGATCTGCGAAGTAGACAATGTTCTTCGCCTGAATAGATCTAAGAAATACATAATGCGAAGGGATTCTTCGAAGGTACCGATAAGAGATATATATTTGAAGAGACGAAGATTCAGTTGGATTGTTGAACAAGAAACTAAGACAGCTGTACCGAAAAGGTACCGGGGTTATCGGCAAAAAGGAGGGAAAACTTTATTCGAAAATACTCTGCGCGAAGTAAAAAGTAAGTTCACGTGAAATGTGTGATTCTCTGCGAAATAAAATTAGTTGTATTCCACTAACTAGTTTGCCTATAAATAGGGACCTTTGGTCATTGAGAAAAGGGTTGGAAAATTTGTATTGAGTGAGATTATGTTGAGAGAAGGAAAGTTAGGGTTCTTGTGAGTTCTTATACTTATAATAATCTTGTCGTCATCATCATATATAAAATAAAGAAGTATTTTGATTTCATTCTCTTTAACATGTCTTAGTCCTTGAGTAAATTATCATTTGGGTATACTACTGGATTTTCGGTAGTTACAGAAGTTTTGGGTATATATTAAAGAAATCACTAATACAAGTTATATGAAACAAAATACAAACCAATCTAGTAAAATAATTTCACAAAATCCTTTATGAATGAATTGAAGATGACTAACTAGTTTATGTTTTAAAGTCAAGAGATAAAATTAAAAACGGGAAAAAAAACAATGTATCAACTGATAAGAATCTAATAGGTAGAAAATGCCCTCCATACTGTGGAACAAGCTTAGCTTCCTACCTTTATACCTTTCACCACTCCTGATTATTTATTTATAACACGAACATACGTCAGATCTTCGTATCTCATGCTTTCCAATTTACCCTAACATCTCATAGCTTATTGTAGTATAACCTTCAAAATCAAAATCACCATAAAACTCATGGATTTGAATTGCAAAATCCATGCATTTGAAAATCGATAAACAAACTTCGTGGTAACACTTTCTTGTTGATTTTATGAGTAGCATGCGTCAGATGCAAAATATAAGGTCTTCAAATCTAAAGGCACGAAGTGGTTGGTAAGTTATATGTATATCCTCCAAATCCAAAATTCGTGAACCTTGGAAAGAAAATGAACCCTGGAAAGAAAATGTGTAAAATCATCTCAAAACACTCATTTAGCAAGTTTCATTCAAATGTTTTGGTGTCATGAAAACCTTGAAGTACCAAATGATCACACAAAATGGGAGGAATTTTGGTGATACAATGTATCAAGAGAAAATTAGGCACAGGCCCAGAAAAAATAATATTCTTATTGTCAGGCCCAAGATTATTTTTAACTTCTGTGACACCCATAATTATATGAAATTTTGAAAAATGTCTGCATAACCGGTTCTGCATCTTCATTTTTCAGGGGTATAATTGGCAACACAACTTGGATATAATATATCCAAAAACCGTGCCTTGGAATTTTATAAATTTTATATCGTTGGAAAGATATTTAAGAGAGTTACATAACGAGTACAAACAACAATACCAAATTTAAGTTTTTTGACAAAATATCGGAGACGAATGTTCTTTTAACAGAATTTTTGAAAATTTGGTACATAACCATTATGCAGCCACCAAAAACGATGCATAATGTATATACGACCAAAGATGCATAAAACGTTATACAACCATGTTTTGGTTCATGCATCTATTAATTTATGCATAACATGCTATGCATCCATTTCCTTGGATGCATAAAAGATTATGCATCGATTTTTTTTGATTCAGTGTTTACAAAAATATGGTTGCATAATGCTTTCTGAATTCATTTTCTCGACTGCATAACATGTTATGCAAATATTATTGTAGGTGCATAACGTGTTATGCAGCCTTTTTTGTTGTTGGTTTCAATACTAACAAAAAAGTAGCTACATAACGTGTTATGCAACCATTCTCTGGACTGCATAACAAGTTATACAAAAACAAAAAAAGCTACATAACTTTTCATGCACCTAGAATAATAACTGCATAACGTGTTATGCGACCATTTTCGGGACTGCGTAACAAGTTATGCAACAAATTTTGTAGATGCATAACAGGTTATGCAAGCATTTTCGTATCTGCATAAAAGATTATTCAACCATTATGACCAATACCAACACTAATACATATGTATCTTCCCAAACAACAACACCAACTCCTAAAAATCAGTTTATGACCAATACCAACACTAATACATATGCATCAGGATGAATCCATATAATCTAAGATCTATCTTTCACTTTGACATACTATTTATCATGTAGTTTTGTATACCAATGTCACTATTTAAATGTATATGCACATCAACGTCATTAATCATATCTGAACGACCAGTAAAAGAAGGAACCGAGAATCCAAGTTTTAGATGCCAGTACTGGTTGCTGCAGTTCCTGCCAAAAGATGCAAACCTCAACCTGACAAGTATTTGTTTGCATCACCTTCAGTTCTATCCCTAATTTGTAGCACCATTTCCATCTACAACTGACATTGTTTCATTTCAACCTCGATACTTCTCCATGCAACCCATTTGATTACCATCAGAAGTAAACAACTCTCCTTGTTTATCTCAATATCTGCAGCTCAAGAACACCTCCAATTTCTTAATACATTCTCGATTTGAACCTTCATCCTTTCCTTCGGCTACAGAACATCATCATCTTCTCTATCAGCTGAATCCAAATCAAACCCATTCTTAACCACATATTTTGTCGTCTTCCAATCCTTCACAAACCCATAAATCACATAACCCATGATCTTATTTCTTCTCTCAATTTGACAGCATCACAAAACCCATCTCAATTCTATTATCCGGCATCGATTTATCGTCTCTTGCTTTAACAGGAATAACCAGAACCCATTCTGTCTCTGAACTTCGAAATCTAACTGCTAGCCATCACATATTCATCTCTTTCCCGTCAAAATATCTTCTCGAACCATAAATCACCCAATACCAATCGAATTTCCAAATCCACTGTTGTTGTTGCCGGTGAAGAGACCCCCAAATCAATTGGTTATTGCTGTTGAAAGAAGTCCACGTCGTTGTTGTTGTAAAGAATTCATCTGTCGGTGATGCCATCTGCTATTCCAACTGAATCCACATCTCAATCTCGTGCCCATAATTCAGGTGGAAAACAAGTGAAGGAGAATATGCTTAGGGCATGTTCTTTCCGTTGAATTTTGTGTGATATTTGGAACAGAAGTTCCCAGATCTAGAAAGCTAAAAACGAAAAAAATCTCGTCAAATCACAAGGAAACTATGAGATATAAAAACCTTGGGATGATAAATTCATGAAATCAAAGTTCTTCCGTCGAATCGGTAAACATTAGCTGCTCTCAATTCCTCTGCTCAAAGTTTTTAAAGAAATAACTAGAAACCAGAAACTACGAATGGAGAAAAAATAAAAATAAAATCATAATCTTAATAAATACGGGCATGTGAGAAATTTATTCTCCAAAAATGGGTGCGTGCCTGAAGTTTTCTGGGGGTGGGTTTCACAGTGATCAAAATCTGAAGAATGGGTGTGGTAGTAGTTTTCACATGTATCAATCTTGTATGTAGGGGTGAGCATGGGCCGGTATGGACCGATTTTTACCTCATCCGCATCCAATCCAATTCACTACGGATTTCAAATTTGGCATCCGCACCCAATCCAACATCCAACGAATTTGCATCCAATGGATGCACAGATAAACAGAATGGGTGCGGATAAGCCTGCACAGGAAACCGTCCGGGCCGAGAAACCGGACCGAAACCGCTTGAACCGGTTCCGAACCGAGCTATACCGAACATCCAACGGCCGGTGGAGGTATTAGAGATCATAACCGTAGGATCTATGGCTCGGCACACGGTATTAGTTAAAAGGACGGCCGAACCGAGCAGAAAAAACCGTTAGCTAACAATAACCATAGATCTAAACATCTAATATAATCCTAGTCATCCATTCTATATATATATATATATACCTAACCCTAACACATCTCACACGTATACTCTCATTCTATCTACTTCTTCTTCTTCCCTCTTGATGTTTCTTCTTCCCTCTTGAAACACTTCTTTGAAACTCTCTTAAGGAAGCCACCGACACCACAGTCACCATCTTATTCGTCACTTCTTCTTATTCCATTGCTTTATTACTTTTTCTTCTTCCTTATCATTTTGATTCTACAACAGCGGTACCTGCAACACCACCATCACTGGTCTACACCATCTTCACTATTCACTAGCATACACCACCTGCTACACCACCATTACCAGCACCACCACCTTTAAAGGTTGAAGATTAATCTATATTTTATAGGGTTTGGTTCAATTGAAGATTAAATTAGAATTTTAGTGTTCTTAAAAAAATTGGGCTTCTTAAATTTTGTTAAAAAAAGCTACTCTTTAAGCAATTAGGTTTCCCCTCTTTCTGTGTATCTTATTTGTAAGCTTGTAACACTTTACATCTAAATATCCTAGCGTTTTTAGGGGACACTCAAAAGGAATTAGGGGACATCTTTTTATTCCCATCCATTGAAGGAGATTAAGGGATGTCTTAAAAATAAAAAATTGTCTATATTGTCCTTCACCTTTATACTAAATCTAAACCTATATCCTTTATTTTCATAATCATATCATTCCACTTCTTCTCTTTTCCACCCATTGAAATTTTTTTCCATCATTTTAATTTTGATTGAAAACAAAGATCATCGATCAAACAAATGTTATGATTGATTGTTTAAAATTAAAACCCAAAATTCATTAACATTAAAGTTGAAACTTAGAACATCAAAAAAAAAGGAGTTCAACAAACAAAACGAATAGATGATAGTAGTTGTGATTCAAAATTAGGATTTGATTACTTGAAATCAAAAATTTGTTCCGAAAATTTTCTTGGATTTACAGTAGCAGAAACATAATCGGTAGATAACTATCTATTTTACCTACCGATTATGGTTGATGTTCTTGGATTTACACTAGCAGAAACATAATCGGTAGATAATAATCTACTTTACCTACCGATTATGGTTGATGTTCTTCGTTTCTTAAGAACATCAACCATAATCGGTAGGTAAATTGATCGATATCTACCGATTATTCTTGATTCTAAAAATTAAATTTCTCTGTACAAAAAGTTACGCACAATCGATAGATAATGAACACCATTAACTACCGATTGTGAAAGTAGAAAATTTTGAAACTTTTGTTAAGTTTTGAAAATTTGAATTTGAGGCCATGAACACAATCGGCAGATAATAAGCATCACTTATTAACACAATTCACTTCCGATTATGGTAGTACTAAAATTCGAAAATTTAGTATATTCGGAGGTTAAAGTAACATACTTTACTACCGATTATGGTAGTACCAAAGTTCGAAAATTTTAGGATTTTGGCAAAATCATATTTTGGGGCCAATATACATTCGGAAGTCAAATTTACTACCGATTATGGTAGTACTAATATTCGAAAATTGAATATATTCGGAGGTTAAAGTAACACACTTTACTACCGATTATGGTAGTACCAAAATTCGAAAATTTTAAGATTTTGCAAAATCACATTTTGGGGCCAATATACATTCGGAAATCAAATTTACTACCGATTATGGTAGTACTAATATTCGAAAATTGAGTATATTCGGAGGTTAAAGTAACACACTTTACTACCGATTATGGTAGTACCAAAGTTCGAAAATTTTAGGATTTTGGCAAAATCTCATTTTGGGGCCAATATACGTTCGGAAGTTAAATTTACTACCGATTATGATAGTGCTAAAATTCGAAAATTTAGTATATTCGGAGGTTAAAGTAACACACTTTACTACCGATTATGGTAGTACCAAAGTTCGAAAATTTTAGGATTTTGGCAAAATCTCATTTTGGGGACAATATACATTCGGAAGTCAAATTTACTACCGATTATGGTAGTACTAAGATTCAAAAAATGAATATATTCGGAGGCTAAAGTAACACTATTTACTACCGATTATGGTTGTACCAAAGTTCGAAAATTTAAGGATTTTTGCAAAATATCATTTTGGGGCAAATATACATCGGAAGTTAAAGTAACACACTTTACTACCGATTATGGTTGTACCAAATTCGAAAATTAAAGGATTTTGGAAAAATCTCATTTTGGGACCAATATACATTCGGAAGTTAAAGTAACACAGTTTACTACCGATTATGGTTTACCAAAGTTCGAAAAAGCAAAAAAAAAAAAAAAAAAAAAAATCCCTCAAATTTTTTTATCACCCGAATCCTGCTCAAACTACCGAATATCGAAGGGTAATTTTGTCATTACGAAATATGGGAGATAAGGGGTGAACACAATTTAGGATTGGGTGACCTTTTTGTTTAATTGTTGGCCCCTAATTCCTTTTGAGTGGCCCCTAAAAACGCTAGGCTAAATATGAACTCATGCAATTGCTATTTGTTTTTTTAATTTCAACTCAATTGAAACCCTAGATTTGTTTTTTTTTTGTTTAATTTGTTGATGTTGATAGCAGGTGCTGAATTAATGTTGTTGATCATGTATGATTATTATGAAAACGAATTGTTCTTTTTCGTTTGAAATGAATCAATTGATGATTTTGATTGTATAAAGAAAATCTGGTATAGAATGGGTAAAAATCCGCTGGAAAAACCGAGACTGGCCGATCCGACTGGGAACGGTTTAAAATCGAGCCAAAGGGTGGTCGGCTCGGTGGCGGTTCCAGATTTCAAAACCGATCTATGGCCGGCTCGGTGGCCGGTTTTGGCAAAATATCGGGCCGACCGGCCGATGTGCAGGCCCAGGTGCGGATAATCCAATAGATTTTTGTTAGTTCAAATTTATAATGAAAAAATAAAGCCAATATAGATGACTTCTTATAGAACCTACACATTTTATATATCTATATAAATATAGAAGTGCCATGGAAAACACTCCAAGTAAACACCTTAAAAATTCCAAAACTATCTATATATTTTCTAGAAACTATATAAATGTCCTTAATCTAACAGATATGGATGTCCAACGAATTTTCAGGGTTGCATCCGGGCTCAATCCGTAATCCGTTGGATTTAAACAATCTCATCCGCGTCCAACTCATTAGCGAACGGTCCGGACATCCATCCGCAAAAATACGGTTGGTCCAGTTAAATCCGTGAATTGCGGGTAAAATGCTCACCCCTACTTGTATGTCTAGATTAGGGGTGTGCAAAAAAACAGAAACCGCGGTTTTCACCCGCAACCGTCCGCAAAATTGCGGGTAAAAACCAATCCGCTAGAGTCTATGGATCAGACACGGTTGATTTTTCAAATCGGCAAGGTTTAGCAGTTTGGTTGCGGTTGGACTTTGAAATCCGCGGATTCTCCCGCACCCGTAAAAATTGAGTTTTAGATTTTAGATTAGATTAGATATCTCTAATTTAATTTACTGGGAATAAGAGGTTCGTCCTCTTCAGAGAACATTTAAAGATCTGCATAATCTTCTTGAAGAAACTGAAGGTTTTGAAGCTTCTCGATGCTTGCATGTGATCCACTCCGTGCGTTGTGAGAACTACTGGAAAAAGAAGCTGTGCCTTCCTCTTGATACTGAATACAAAAATAAAACAAGGTAGGAGTTAAATATCCGCCAAAGGTGGTCTAATGTGGACAAGAATCCTACTAAACCACTAATCCAGAAAATTTATCCTGCTGTTTGTCAATTAATAGAGGAAATTAAATTCGTTTTCAAAAAAAGGTGCTACATCAAATGATTAAAGATCACTACACTTATCAGTTGCAGTGTTAATTAAGATTACTACCTAATAAGTATATATTGTACTCATAATATTGTGCAACAAAACTTTGGTAATTGCTTCATTGTTATTAATTTATTATCATGGGAGTGAGACAGTGAGTCAACATAAATAGAGAAATCAATTACCCATACGAAGGGATTTTCACAGATAGGCAGACTTTTTTTTTTTTTTTTAAATTCTAAATTCGCGGTTAATCCGCATCCGGTCCGCATCACCCGCTAATCCGTGGATGTCAAATCCGCGGGTGATTGGGCCGGCTACGGTTCAATTTTCCAAATCCGCAACTTTGACGGTTTGGTTGCGGATGACCCCTAATCCGCAACAGTCCGTCCATTGCACACCCCTAGTCTAGATGAATATTTGCAGTTTTTTTTGTAAAGCGAAATTGGTGGTGTCTACTCTGGGGCCCAAATCCGGGGACGACTCTAGGACCCAAATGTCATGCTCATACCGGTACGATATGTCGGTCCGTTATACCACGAGATATCGTAAAATCCGACTCTCCAACTAGAAAAGAAGAGCTTTTTTTCTTCTTCACTTTTACTCTCTGAAGCGATAAATTTCATTTCATAATCCAAGATTTTTTTATCATCTCTTAAACCCTAACCGCTCTTTCTCTGGTTCAAACAAATTCTTCCTATTAACTCTAACACTAATTCAGCTTCAAATGCAAAATTATGTCTAACGATAGTCATTTTGGGGGGTTTTCCATCATTACTACTAATGATGACAATTCTTCAGTAATAATGGTGACAAGGGAGAAGAAGAAGAAGATTTTGGAAAAAGAAGATTCTGCAGAAGAACCCATTTCTCAGATAGAACAAATTGGTGTCAAGAAGAATGAAAACCAGTGGGCAAATGTAGTACTGAATTGTGCAGTTCATTTATTGCTGAACAAATGAAAGAAGAAAATCAACACTAGATTTCTTCTGAAGATGTAATAATGGAGTCATCAGTTAAAAATTCTTCGACAAAGGTATGTCAAGTGTATTAATTCTTTAGCCTCCTCCATGTCTCAATATGAAAATGTTAATAAATTCAGAAATTAGCAGTAGTAGAATAGAAGTTAAGCAGGAGCAAATCTTCCAGGTGAAAAATGTTATTACCGGTGATGTTTTTGTTGAGACTAAATCAATTTCTCAATCTCAGAATCTTGCTGAAATGAGTAATTGGGATCATTTTTTTTTTTGACAAGAAGAAAACTACTTCTCATTGGTTCTGATGAGACTAATTGGGGGAAATGAGGAGAATCTCAGTTTTAGGTAGTAATTGTAAGGGAATGGCGGAAATCGGAAGTACTGGCATTGTTATGGAAATGGCTGTGGTAGGAAAGAAATGGTGGGCTTCATTGTTGTGGGTAAAAAAGGTTTGAAATTTTCTCTGAAAACATAAGGCAACAAGTGGAGAAATGTTCCAGGAGAGAATTTATCAAAACAAACTTGAAGAAATATGTGCTGAGCATGTTTGTTGAAGTTAGAAATGCCTTTTATCAAAAGAAATCGGATGCAAGTCAGCGAAGTTATTCGAGGGAAGAAATGGAAGCGCTGAGGTTTGTAAATTCATATCAACGGCGGCAGATATGCATTGGGTTGGGTTTTATTGTGGCCAAACAAACAAAATCTTTTGGCAGAGGCTAGGCAGATTAGTAATGCCATCACTAAGCAACAACAGCAGCAACATCATCACCAATGCCAGCAGCATCACCAACATCTACGCCAACGCCAACAAAATCACCATTACCCCTAGCAGTCCCAGCAGCATCACCAATGCGCACAACAACAGCACCAACACCCAAAGAAACCTCCACAACAATATGAAGAGCAATCCACTTGCGAATCAATATGAAGAATGCCCAAACAAACTGCCCTTACATTCAATATATACTAGTATACTACTCCATAAGTCAATAGACTCAGCTGATGAGGCAGATACAACCACATCAGGTACATATAAATGATATGCTTACTGTTACTGTTAGCCATTTTGAGGTGACTTGTGAAAATAACATACAATTCAATTGTATAGCAGTATGAAAAACGGATGAAACTGTTAATGAACTCATACATATAATTACATGTATTCCTTACTTAAGTGAAACAAACTTTATTTTGTGTGTTCTTTGAAGTTGATTGGCCAACCATTATGTATTGTTTGCATTCTGGTGATAATAAGCTTATTATATGGAGTGGTCATCAATCTGGAGTCTTTTCTGTGAACTGGATAAGGACAAGACAACCCATTTAGCATTGGTATGAAAAGATTTGGAATGCTTGGGTGCATCCTTCTACAGCTTGTAATATCTATATGATTACAAGAGGTGCTTGTGCTAATGATGAAAACATGAATAAGTTGCTATACTTATCCATGATACATTTACTGTGGCATTGTGATTTCAGTAGGCTCATGTGGGATTGGTTCGGACTTGAGAGGTTTTTTTATACTACTGCAGAAATTTGGTTTTTGAGGAACATAATTTTGTTTGAAGGGATTAGTCCTGATTTGGGGAAAATAAAGAAGATGATAAGTCAACTGACTCATGACTATAGTATATCTTCAGCATTCTTAAGCATTTTAACATTGCTTGTAGAAAGGTGAAGATGCTTAAAGCTGTTGAATGTCAGTGCAGGTTGCCTGAGATAAATATGTTGTTTTTGCACTGTGATGTCATAATGGTGATTTTGTGATAGCCGAAGCCGGAGGAATTGTTGTTGCAACAAATTACGTTGCTGAGATTATGGCGTGTGAATGGGCAATTACAAATCACTGGAATAGAGTTCTACTTCAGATTGACCTCATAAGCTGTCGTACAAGGTTTTTGGAATAATAAGTTGCTTTGGATTTTCGGGTGGAGATGAATTTATATGCAGGTCACTAGTGCAGCTTCAGTTCAGACAACGTTATAGGGAAATTAACTTTAGTGCAGAAAAAGGTGTAGCTTCAGTTCAGACAACGTTATAGGGAAATTAACTTTAGTGCAGAAAAAGGTGTGAGTTTGAATGGCAGACAGTTGACAGTATACGACTAAAGACCAAGTTTTATCAACTCGTCTTAAAACTCCAAACAAAAGCTAAAAAAAACGCCGTTGCCGGGGATCGAACCCGGGTCACCCGCGTGACAGGCGGGAATACTTACCACTATACTACAACGACTTTGTTGTCTACAATTTTGACTGACTAAACTTTTTTTCCGACAGAATATTGTTCCACATATCCCAGATAACACCCTTCGTCTGCTGCACAGAAGAAACCTGTAGCGCAGAGTTGATTAAAGATATGAAATACATATCAAAAATTGTGAAAACAAAGAACTCGTAAAAAATTACAGTTGTTTAATCAAGAGTTATGGGAGTGAATTCTGACGGAAAGGCTTATGAAAATCTGATGCATAAATACACTTCAGAAAAGAAAAACCCACTCTGCGAATCTGCCAACACAGACATTGAATTTATGTGAACTCCTCATGTCAATGTATATCGACTCTGCTGAGTCTTGTAAGCAACATGATGAAACAGAGGGACAAAGGATGAGCTTGTTGGGTTTGAGGGTTTGAAGATACCGAGGGAGAAGCCAAAATCCATCCTTCCTGAAGACTCCTTGTTGAATCATCCAGCGAAGACGCTAAACTTGAACATGCTTTTAAAGCAACCTGAATATAAGTCCACGAGTCAATCTTGACAGGAACAGAAGATGAGCAAACTGTCTTTGGAGTCCCCAGTTCTTGATGCAAAGTCTTTCGAAGATTTTGATGCGATTTTGAGAGAGATGACGCGGATAGATACATCTGAGAGAAATTGATTTGGCTTCTCATGGTAATATCTCTTTCTTATGGTAATATCCCTTCACTGGACAACAAAATTGAAAAAAAAATCAAGTAGATGCCAAACTAGGCCAAATATATGACAAGCATTGAATTATACAGATCCAAACAAAGAAAGAAAAAAATGCTCGAACTTCCGAGGATTGCAAAAGAGCATGGAAACATAACCCACCTTCATTCTTCAAATTTTCCCCTAGTTCGAAAATCAGTGACCTAAATCTAACAAAGGAAAATGGTTCATTTTGACATTTTCCTAGATTAAGATTGAACATGATGGAATTATATTCAACAAGATTCCTTTGGAGGGAAATCTTGCTAACATTTGTTTTATATGTACACTCCCTGCAGTGAGCCTGCAGTGAGCTAACTTTGAAAGCTATCCTTATATATGAAACTTACAATCAGAAATTCTAATGTGTATGTAAAGACAAACCAACTTACTTGGCAATCGCTTTTCTTGCTTTCCACAAGTGTTTCTGTCCTATTACACCAACAACATCATCAGAGATATGTCCAAACTCGATACAGAATCCAGAATAGAAGACTCGGGGACATCACCATTTCTGTCCGCATCTCTCCCTTGTGATATACTGTGAAATTTGTCTTAACCACATTTAGTGGAGTTTTTATGACTGTTTCCAAGACAGGCCCTGGAACATGGTTTACTTCTTATCCTTGGAACGTGAACCTCTTCCCCACTATAGTCGGAATGCCCTTGATGTAGTTGTGCATTGACGTCCTCAGATTCTCTGATCTTCCTAAATTGTTACCTGAACTATTTTGATGCCAAGAGTCTGATACATCCACATACTTCCTGGGATGTGAGATCTTTTCTCCAACTGATGCATGGGATTTACTCTTCTCCATGAAATCCCTACTGGTGATAGATTCTGCCAGATTCTCTTCATCCTGGTTTCTAGTTTTGACTTGACCTCAAATCCATAGTATTTGGTCGTCTCAGATGTTTATCCCCAGCACTAGGAAGTTGGGAAGAAGAAACGCAAGTACCAGGTACAACCCGTCCCATATTGTTAACTACGTCAAAGGGAACAAGCATTTCCTGTTCCGCATTTTGCTGATGTTCGGTGGTACCAGAATTGGTTTCGGGATACGCAAACTTGGAACCATAAAGTCATCCTCATCTCTAGCCCTCTTCGGGTAAGTGCTCTTTCAGTTGGGGAAGTAGCATGTGCATAATGAACTGCATTATTTGTGGATTTCTGTTCTGAAGCACGTGTCCTGGGCGAGTTTGAATCTCCTCGTCGAAGTGATGAGGTGCAGGAGGAGGGATGTAATATGGGGAAAACACAGCCCTTTCACGCCCACCACCCTATAAACAAAATCACAATCAGCAATTAATGAAAACAAAAGAAAATGGCGTACAAAATTCGACCATTTATTAAATTCAAAGAATCATCATCTTCTCCATATAATAGCCTAAAACAAATTCCAACTTACGAACAATGACGGATAAAAACCATATTTTGATTTGTACCAAATGAGGAAAATGAAAAATGACTTCACTGGCCTTGAACAAATTTAGCTTAAAGATACAAAAGATAAATAGAAAGCAATTATTTCCCCCAAAACATATTTAAGAACAGTGGATACAGACTTGATATAACTCTAAATAACACCAAAAAGAGGATAAACATTTACTCTAAATTTGAAGTAGCAGTTATACAAATTGTACTACTTTAACAACTCCCATCCTATATATCTAAGGCCATGCCATTCAAACCCACATTCCAAAAATAAACTGCACAACAACAGCACCCATAAATATACAAACACCTATAGATATGAAGTCGTATAATATTCAAACTCAGAAACCACATAAACATCATTATCAGGATTTGCAGATTTGCAATCAAAAGCAGCATATAACCCTCTCGAGTCTAGCAAATCAAAGCAATGTTAAGCACAACTAAATAAATCTTCTCTTAGGAAACAATGAAATACCCATGTAAGTTTATGTAAGGAACTAACCTGGCTCATGGACGCTGAGGCAGAAGAAACTGTATTACTAGGTGGTAAAAACAACGTAGAACATAACCTAGAATTGAACCGTTGAGAGGGAATACTAAGATATTTACATAAAACCATCTTGTTCCTTGGTGTTGCTCTTGGTCCTCCTTTCGCTGTATCATATACATGTAGTCTTGAAACAAAGGGTCCTACACTCTTCTCCTCATCTCTTTCACTTCTCATCTTGTCAACCCCAAACCCACTTACTAAATCAATATTTCGCTCTAAAGAATTAAAAAATTCTCTCAAATTTAGACGCTTACAACAACACCAAAAATCCAAAAGTAATCCTTCTCCTGGAAAAACAAAAAACAAAATCTCAAAGAAGGCAACCTTGAAAGGGACAAAATTTGACCTCTATTTACAAAAACCACTTTAGAAAAACTGAAAAATTCCCCAACTTTAAACTCTTAGAACAATCTCCAGATAGCCAAAATCAAGCTGTCTTTGCACTACCTGTGGAAGAACCAAAGCTGATAGAAAGCAGTCTTTGATGCTGTTTTGGAGCAACTCCACGAGGGAGATGATGCAAAGACTTCTACTGTTGATGAACCAGTACTGAAGGAATCTACAGTGGCATATGCCGATAGCCGAGTCTTTCAACCATGTGCTTGATGAGCCACTATCGACGGTAGCAAAAGATGGGCTGGGTGAGTTGACACTGGCTACACATGAGCGATATCTGACAGAGACTGACTTAGAGCTTCTAGTTCTTGAAGCAAGATCTGTTGAAAATGTTGATGCTGTCTTGGAGCAGCTCCACAAGGGAGATAACTCACAAACATTTATAGTTAACGAACTAGAATTGAAGGAATCTGTGGTAGCATCTGCCGAGCCTTTAGAGCATGTGCTTGGTGATCCACTGCTGATGGAAACAGAATATGATGGGGTGGGTGAGTCGGCAGTGCAAACACAAGAATGACATCTGTGAGAAACTGAATTGACTTCTCATGGCAATCTCTAATCATAAGTTCAAAACTTCATACTAAGACATTTTTTTTCCTCGCACTAAAACCTTTATGTACATTTTGTAGATCATCTGTCAGTGAGCATTTTCAAAATCCAGATAACAAATTAGAATCTAATTGCTTCTCTCCCACGAAACACTAATAAAATCTACTGGAACACTAATAAAATCTACTGGAACACTAATAAAATCTGATAGCATATGACTGTAGATACCTTTTCATAAACAAAATGAAATTATTAGATTAGCAATGTCATTCTTCTGCACATTAGCTTCAGCTAACTCCTTCAAACTAGACGATGATTTCCTTCTTCTTTTAGTCGAACTTCCTGAAACTTTTTCTACATCCGTGGTCTTAGAGTCGCTTACAGTTGCAAGCTGTTTATTATTAGACCTGTTTCTCTTTCTTCGCTTTGCATCTAGCAAAAGCATCGGCACTCTATTCAATGGAGTTGTCGGGCTGTTTTCACTTGCAGCATCTTTACAAACAAGGTAATTCATCTCAGGGACCTTTGCTTCTGATTCTACAATGGGTATACATACTAGCTCCTGTGCAGTCTTGCCTATCTCTTTATTGCTTTCAGTAACATTTCAGATTTTGAACGTATCTGACCGATGACTTCTTCTTTAAATCCTGCCACATTTTCCGGACAAACTACTGCCTCCACATTCAAATCTACCTTACTTTCGTCTGCTCTAGATTTTACCAAATTTAATTGCTTCTCATCACATTCAATTTGTTTCATTCTTGGAGGTAATATCTCTTTCATATGAATCTTTGAGGTCCCTCTCTTCAGGTTTCGATGTGAACAAAAGTTGCATGTATAAACAACCTTGTTTTGTGGCCGAACACTTGCATTTTTGCGCTGTTTCTTCTTCCTCTTCTTCGTTCCGTTCTTTACGATTCTAACTGTACAATTAGAACCGGGTTGAAGAATCGATTCACATCTGTATAACAACAAATTAGAAAACGCATAAAATTAAACTAAAAATTTGACACAGTCATTTTATCAAACAAATGATGTCCATCGACATTAAGTAAACCGAAAGCAGGAAAACAACATGAAAAGATTATACCTTTGGCAAAAAAACAGGGAAAAATCAATAGGAGTACCCATAGATTCAAACCAAGAAGCTAATCTCTGTCCAAACAAAGCACCCAATGAAGGAATTGAAGCATCACTACCATCCCATAATGCTAATTTCTCCAAATGTTTGGCTTTCAATATTGACCTGTTACCAACATTACTATTCGATCTGCTGCTAATTTTATTCTGGTGATTTCCTCCTCTTCCATGAATTTGCTGTCTAAGTGTTAAAACACCACCTAGATTGCTTCCATTAACAAACCCTGATTTACCTCCTCCTCCTTTCTTGTTTCCACTCTTACCCATCTTTACAAATTTATCTCCACTGAATCTCAGCAATTGATATAAAAATGCAGTTCTCTCTCTTAGAAATAGTTAGAAGACTCAGTCAGATGTCTCTCTCCATAAAACATTGGAATCCCTTCCAGTTCCAAACCCCAAGAAGTAGAGTGTAAAAATAGTGTAAATTTACACACATACTGCAAGTGCAAGGAGCGTGTTCCAAATTATTACTTGGGATGCATTTTATTTTACCTGCTGGAATTGGTTCCATACGTAAAAAAGAGGAGGTGCGTTGAGATCACAAGAGCTAAGTAAATAGAGCGTTGGTGGCCAAACTAGGTTGGTCTCACTCTGATGCCAACATTCTCCCAGCAAAATATCTAAGAAATGCTTCATTTTTGGACGTCCGTTTGACTAAGCATTGTTCCAGAGTCCAGGCACATTGAGAGCTATCTTAAGTTGCAAAAATGACTTAAAGAAAGCTTGCATCTAGTCTATTGGTACTGGTAAAAATGTGAAAATTTGCAAGGACCCATCGATCGCAAATAATGTTAATCGTGTACCTGAGAATGGTCGCACTACTAGTTCAATTTTAGAACTTGTTTGTTTGCAGCTGACTCGGCGTCTGAATCTGAGTCAACCCCTGACTCGGACCGAGTCAGCAGTCAGAACGTTTGTTTTCCATTTTGAGTCAGATCTGACTCGACCTCTGATTCAGACATAACCCCTGACTCGGACTCATTTGAGTCAGGTAACAAAATACCCCTGACTCATGAGACCAAACCACTGACTCACTTATTTCCGAGTCAGATGAGTCAGATCTGACTCAAAACAAACATATCGACTCAGATCCAGATGAGTCAGGTGATTTCACTCAGATCCAGATGATTCAGATCCAGACGGCTCAGATGAGTCAGGAGTAAACAAACATGGTGTTAGTCTGTATCATTCACGATACAGGTAGATAATTTATTCCAAAGAAAAATGGATATAGTAATAGCATATGACAAGCAATACAAGGTTCACAAAGACTAAAATCGAAGTGCAGAACGTAACATGCAGATACGTACGTTCCAAATCAAATGAATTACAACCTCTTCTTTCTAGGCGTTGGTGTTCTTGCAGATGAAGATGTTGTAGTGAGTAGTCCATACAGAATACAGATTACAGAAGCAATCATAAGAGGTCCATAAACTTTAGTCGCAAGCTTCAGTGAACCCCTTCCGGATACGATCCATTGTGACGAAATTACAACCTGAAAATGATAATAATCTAATCAACATTTACGTATCACAGAAGTCTTGGGTATATATCAAACAAGATATGGGGAAGAAAATACATACCAAGCTAGTAAAATTATAAATGCCATAAATCAAGCAAGTCTTTTTAACCCAAGAACTTTTTGTTGAGGATGATACCATAGAGACTAACAATAGCAAGAGGCCAATCAAGAAGAAGTTCAACCAAAGTAAGTCCAACATGGAAATGAAGTTTTTCAGAGACCGCATACTCGTATCTTTATTATGCAATTCAAAAACTAATTCGAAAAGGAAATTAGGAAAGAATCGCATAGGTAAAATCAGATGAACATTATGTAATGGAATTTGAATCGAAACGAGAAGAAAGTGAATGAAGACGATTCCATTGAGTAGCTTCTGGAGAAACATCTTCATTTTCTCCAGTTAGAACAAGGTTTTTGGTTTAATATTTTCCACACCTGAACTGTGGAGACTCATTCATTATTTATACTTGAAGATGTTACAGAGATAGAGTTTAACAACCGATAAAATAGCTAACAAAGAATGGAACGAGTTACATGCATTCAATGAGACTTGGTAGCTAGTCTTGAGGAAGACTGAACTGAACTGATAGCTGACACTTAGGAAGACTGAGCCATTTGCTTAACACCTCCCCTCAAGTTGTACGTGAGTTGACGAATGTGCAACTTGGCTCGCAAAATATTAAACCTTGGCGCAGAAAGGCCCTTGGTGAAAATATCTCCCAACTGATCCATTGAGCTGATGAACCTAACTAGCAACTGCTTTCTAGCAACTCTTTCACGGACAAAATGGTAATCAATCTCAATGTGTTTGGTACGGGCATGGAAAACTGGATTTGCTGCAAGATATGTTGCCCCTAGGTTGTCACACCAGAGCAATGGTGGTGCAATGTTGAAGCCAAGTTCCTGAAGCAAAGATTGGATCCAGATAACTTCTGAAGTGGCAATAGCCATGCCTCGATATTCTGCCTCTGTACTAGACTTAGAGACCGTCTTCTGCTTCCTTGCACTCCATGAGATAAGATTTTCACCAAAATAAATACAATAACCACTCGTCGAATGTCGATCATCTAGACTGCCAGCCCAGTCTGCATCAGAATACGCATGGAGAGAGTAATCACGAGAACCACCAAGATGAAGGCCATAGTCCATGGTGGTTTTCAAATATCTGAGAATCCGTTTGACAATATCCCAATGCTCAATATACGGGTCATGCATATACTGACACACCTTGTTGAAAGCAACAGAAATGTCAGGTCTGGTAAGATGTAGGTATTGCAGCGCACCTACTACACTACGGTAGAGAGTAGGATCCTTGAATCTCTCACTACCTCCTTTCCGAATCTTTTCATTTTCAGCTAGAGGAGTAGACACAGGCTTCACACCATCCATTTTCGTACGCTTCAAAAGATCAGTTACATACTTTCTCTGAGTAAGTATCAGTGAATTAGAACTCCTGATGACCTCAACACCCAAGAAGAATGATAAATCCCCCATATCCTTCAGAGAAAACTCAGAACCAAGGGACTCAATCAGCTGATGTATCTTTAAGGCATTAGAACCCGTGACAATGATGTCATCCACATAAATGAGAACGTAGGTTACATGCTCAGGAGTTTTTAATATGAACAATGAGCTATCAGAAATAGAACCTGTGAAACCAAGCTTAACCAGATAGTTGCTTAGCCTTGAAAACCAAGCACGTGGGGCTTTTTTAAAACCATATAAAGATTTATGCAGCTTACAAACATGAGTTGGATAGTTTGGATCAACATACCCAACAGGCTGCTTCATGTAAACCTCCTCCTCCAAATTCCCATGTAGGAATGCATTTTTGACATCCAATTGCTTTAGTGGCCAACCGTGCATCACAGCAATAGATAAGACAAGACGTATAGTACATGGTTTTATCACGGGACTGAAAGTTTCACCATAATCAATCCCGGCTTGTTGATTGAACCCTTTGGCAACTAGACGGGCTTTTTGCTGACTGATACTGCCATCTGGATTTTGTTTTACACGAAAGACCCACTTCGAACCTACAACATTCATACCATCTTTTAAAGGCACCAATGAGAATGTACCATTTTTAATCAGGGCATTAATCTGGACATCCATAGCTTTTCTCCACTTAGGATGTTTGCAGGCCATAGAGTAGCAAGTCGGCTCCATGAAGTCCTCTTCCAATAGCGGATGTTTCGTGGCGGTCAAACATAGCTTCTGAATGGGTTTCGTAATACCAGATTTAGCTCGAGTCGTCATAGGGTGGGCCACAACTTTCGGTTCCGCAGAAATATCCCTTGATGAAGCTGCGCTAGTGTTAGATAACTCTGAATCAGAAGCTGAAATCTGTTCAGATGCAGCCTGTGATTGTGCAGGTGAATTCTCTAGAGCATATGATGCAGTTGGTGATGGAGCAAGGACCGTTGGAGATAATGTAGCAGCCTCCTGATGTACTAGTGAGTTACATTGATTAAAAGTAGGAGAAAGTAAAACACTAGTGCTTGATGGCTCATTACCTGAACAAGACAATGGAGTGTGGCGCTGCCGAGAAGACTTGAATGGAAATGCCGTTTCTTCAAATCTAACATGACGAGATATGTAAAGCCTGTTTGTTTTCTGATGCAAACACAAATAACCTTTGTGTGCACTGCTATATCCTATGAAGACACATGGAAGTGACCTTGGTTCAAGTTTATTTGCATTATAAGGCCTAAGGAAGGGGTAAGCTAGACAACCAAAAACTCGTAAGGAAGAGTAGTCTGGAGACTTTTGAAAAAGAAGTTCTAAAGGAGTTATAGACTCTGAGTTGGACTTTGGAATCCTGTTGATCAAAAAACAGGATGTGGTAAAGGCATCAGCCCAGAAGGAACTAGGCATGTGCGCATGAAACAAAAGTGCCAAACCAGATTCAGTCACATGACGAATTCTACGTTCTGCCAGGCCATTTTGAGGTGACGTGTGTGGACACGAAAATCTATGTTGAATGCCTGATTCATTGAGATAAGAAGTGAATTTCTTAAACTCTAAGGCATTATCTGACTGAAATATTTTGATTTTGTGGTCAGTTAGATTTTCAACCTGTTTGTGAAAAATTATGAAAGTTTTAAGAGCATCAGACCTTTGCACAAGTGGGAAAACCCAGGTAAAATGAGAATAGACATCCATTATCAATAGGAAATAACGAAAACCAGATCTTGACAAGTGCGGAGAGACCCAAATATCAGAAACAACCAAGCTCAAGGGCTTGTTATAAACAGTTGAACTAAGAGAGAAAGACAATTTCTTGCTTTTACTGATATGGCAAGAGTGACAAAAATCAAAGTTTTTATTAGCAACAGGAAGAGAAAATTGTTGGCATATTCTGGAGACTGTGCGCAACATGGGATGACCTAGTCTCTGGTGCCATAATGGTAAACTAGAAGCAACATGTGCCTGCGGTTTTATTGAAAAATTCAGCGAACTGACTCCATCTAGAACATACAGACCATTCCTTTCAAGTCCTCTCAGCAGTGGAAGCCCCGTGTGCTTGTCCTTCACAACAAAAAAAGAAGTGTGAAATTCAAAGAAGACTGCATTGTCTTTACAGAATTTAGATACTGACAGTAAATTACACTTGATTTCAGGCACATGAAAAACAATATTCAAATAAAAATATCTTGAATTTTTTGTAAAAGAATTGTTACCAACGTGAGAAATACTCAATGAATTACCATTACCCACTTGCACTTGTTCAGTGCCATCATACTCATGAGGAATAGTCAGATTTCTCATGTCAGCTGTCAGATGATTTGTAGCTCCTGTGTCAGTAACCCATTGTGTGTCATGGTGGCCACCAGGTAAAGCTATGTAAGCAGCTGGTTGACGCTGCTGATTGGTATTAGGTTTCTCATAACGAAACCAACATCTGTCTGCAAGATGATTTCTTTTCTTGCAGATTTGGCACTTTGGTCCTGTGCCGGCATCATTTTGAGGCTGCTGCTGGTTATTGCGCTGTGCATTATTGTTGTTGTTTTTCCTCCTGAATGACAAATTTGGATTGTGCTGATACTGAGATGTTGGACCTGCATATCTCCTTTGGTCCTGCCTATTGCCAGATGTGGCTGTGGTAGACACTGCAACATTAGCTATTGGTGACTGCAGCAAGGCTAGTTGTGATTCTAGCCTCATATCATAAGTTAAAAGATGGGAGTAAAAGAGATCAATGTCCATACCCTCTATTGTAGTGAGAGAAGTGACAATCGGATCATAGCTTTGGTTTAAGCCATTACAGATGGCTTGCTTCTTTTCATCACTAGATACTGTATAACCTGATTCTGCTAACTGAGCAAACAGAGTTTTAGCTTCAGATAAATAAGATTTCAGAGTCTTATTACCTTTTGAGAGGTTGTGAAGCTGCTTCTTGAGATTCATTTGATGAACAAAGGTTTTGGGTGCATATTCTGATTCTAGTTTGTCCCATATTTCTTTAGCAGTGTCTAGTCTTGCTACCGTGCTCAAGACTTCAGGAGTCAAGGTTGAATTCAGCCATCCGACTATCAGTGAGTCTTGAGATTCATATGCAACAAAACTAGGATTTATGGTTTCACCATCTGGAAGTGTTTTTGCTGGTTTTGGTTTAGTTCCATCAATGAAACCTGTGAGATCATGACCCTTAAGAATAGGTTTAAATTGAGCCTTCCACAGCAGATGATTTGTTTCGGTGTGTTTCAAGGTAACTAGATGGTGAATTTGTACTTGTCTAAGGGAGGTTGTAGTATCTGCCATTGTTGATGGTGCAAAACTGTTTTTTTTTTTAATTATTTTTGTTTGAAAAGCGGAAGGTGGCTCGGATCAAAAGCTGATACCAAGTTAGAACAAGGTTTTTGGTTTAATATCTTCCACACCTGAACTGTGGAGACTCATTCATTATTTATACTTGAAGATGTTACAGAGATAGAGTTTAACAACCGATAAAATAGCTAACAAAGAGTGGAACGAGTTACATGCATTCAATGAGACTTGGTAGCTAGTCTCGAGGAAGACTGAACTGATAGCCGACACTTAGGAAGACTGAGCCATTTGCTTAACATCTCCAAAATCTAAATGACACTTCTGCGTATCTTTAGACTTATCATAAACCATGTAAGTGGTAATTGACTTTGAATACTTCGTCCAATCCCTGCCTTCTTCCCCTATACTTAAGATTGGAGGGCGCAATCAATCTGTTGCAGTTAAAAATAAATATATTAGAATACTGTACATTTTCTTCGATCAAGCCGGCTACCTAACGAGCGATGACTTTTGTAATTGATAGTGTCCCTTCAAAGTTCAGACTTCCATGAACAAGTTGGCCATTGGGTAAGAATTCAACATCAAAGGCTTCCTCATGCATGATGTAACACTTCTGAGTATAAACTATATAATTGCTGACTTTGTACCAAGTAAACTTAATTCCAGTTGTTGAGCAATAATACAAATCAAGAAGTGGCCAGCTTTAATATACAAGTCAAAGGGCCGGGACTGGAGCATGAAGCCAAGCTAAGCTAGCATCAGATGCTCATGTGAACTCCCTGAGGCTAATTGTATGACATATATGACACTGTTACTTTGTCTTCTTAGCTGTATTTACATACTCTGTTCTTAATGTTTTCTATATATATCTTGGTGTAGGAGATAAGAAATTTTCATATCCTCTCTCTTTTCCTTCACCGCTCAGAAGTTAGGTTCATATCCTTAGACTCTCCATTCTCTTTGTCAGTTAACAGAGTGAGTAACTATGTCGTGGTATAGAGATCCTCAGCTGTTTATTTATAAAGAACATGACAATTTATTTTACGTAGCGAGGATTATACAAGAGTATTCTAATATCCCAATGAGCGGATTTAACACTAGTCATGAAAGGTTAGATTTCTCTAAACATCTTTCAACGGGCGATAACAAAGAAAGTGATTTCGACGCCTTCAAATCCAGCTTTCCTAGTAGTACTACTCTGGCTAAATTTATAAACAATCAAGGTTTGGTGATCAATTGGAATGGTAAAGTAGGTACCTGGTCTCATGAGGGAGAAAACATGCCCTTCTATAGTCTACCGGGTATTTCCAAAAAAGAATCAGTTACAGAATTGTTGGCGGACAAACAAGCACTTGAAGAAAAAATTTCCAGCTTAGAACTAAGCAATTCCAACTTTCAAAAAAGAGTTTCTGAGTTAGAAGAAGGAAACTCTATCCTCAAAGCAGAAGTCCAAAGAGAGAGGGATGCGAAAACTGCTTTCATCAATGGTCTCAATGGAGAAAAATCTCATCAGAAACACGAGGAATTACTTGCTCGTCTTGCCGGTCTGGAAGCTCATCTCGAGAAACAAATTTTAGGTGTCTCGTCCAAACTTGAAGGGTGTTGTGGTGCTGAAGATGGATCTGCTGTTGAGGGACCATGGATGAGTGGTCATACCATTCCAAGTAGTTGGGTTCCTTTCGAGGAACTTGATGTTCAAACCTTTTCAAAGAATACTACTCTGACAATCACTAAAGCGGATGGTGCTCCAAAATTCGGAGTTGATAAGACAACCAACGTTGAAACTAGCTATTTCTATCGAGGAATGTTTCCAATTGTGGTTGTGAATGTTGCGGAGCTGACTCCCAATAGAGAAGAGGCGAGATTTGATCCCGACATTTGGGGTTCCTATAGCAATGCAGGAATCAGTTATGCAGCCCGTAAGCCATTTGCATCGGAGATGTCGGTTGATGCACACAAGACATGTTAACATGTCTTCGAATCAGCAGCTTGAAGCTTCCATTCGAGGGAATTCGCAGGCTCATTAGCTAAATAAAGGCTTTATTCATGCTTAATTATATCAACTATTGTAATATTTCTTTCAGTTTGTTCGCTTTTGTTTATGTTGCATGTGGTGAGGTGAGAGGTTGTAACATCGATCTTGTATCATCTATTTGTTTCATTTGAATTCATTGTTTTTCTTCTAGCTTTGCTTGGTTAGTCGATCTGTTCTCAATATCATGGAGTCGAAATCCGTTCACCAACTATTCCCTGTGTGCTTTATATGGACTCAGATGAGTTTTTCTCACATATTAAGAGCATCTGAGGAAATTTGGAGCGCTTCCTGAGTGCCTGTCTTGTTTAACATCCTTCGCCCATATGGAAATAGATTTCTCTACGAGCAAAATATCTAAAAAATGCTTCATTTTGGGATGTTCCGCTGTCTTGTTTATTCCAGAATTAAATTGATACAGTAATAGCATGTCAATCACTACAAGGTTCTCAAAGACTAAAATTGAAGTGCAGAACATAACATACATCCGGTTCCAAATCAAATCAAGTATTACACCCTCTTCTTTCTAGGCATCGGTGTTCTTGTAGATGGTCCATAAAATTTACTCGCAAGCTTTGGTGGACCCTTTCCAGATCCAATCAATTCTGACAAAATTACATATAATTGGTATCAATTATCAAACGAATTATAAAGATACGAGGAAGAAAACACATACCAAGTTAGTAGAAGCAGAAACGCCATAAATCAAGCAAGTCTTTTTACTCCAAGATCTTTTGTTGGGCAATCCATAGACACTAGCTATAGCGAGAGGCCAATAAAGAAGAAGTTCAACCCAAGCAAGTCCAACGCGGAAATGAGGTTTCTCAGACATCAAATAATCATTGTTTTCTTAGACATATTTTGAAACTAATTCGACAAGGAATTTAGGAAAGAACTCAATAGGTAAAATTATTTGAGCATTCAGTAATGGAGTTTGAACCGATAGGAGAAGAAAGTAAATGGCAAGGAATACATTGATTAGCTTCTGTAGAAAACATCTTCTTTTTCTCTAAAATCTAACACTTCTGAGTATAAAAATATGGCACTATAGTATAAAATCTTGGAAGTTGTTAATAACAAGTTGTAGAAAACTTGCCATGCACTTCCTCGCATGACGCGACATGGGCACGTTATCTTCGTATTTCGAGTGTCAGCAAAAGACTATTAATTAGGTGTTACGTGGGTGGACGGATGGCGACCATGTTCTCATCATTATTTAATATATACAGTACAATTCAAATGTGCTGGAGCCACTTAAGCTGCTAAGCTAGCATCAAGATGCTCATTTCATATGAACTCCCATAATTATGTTACACAAAATTGGTTGAAAAAACCTAAATCAACAATTTCCAGGTGAAAAGGATATTTAGATTTTGATACTGTTTAAATGGACAAAAATGTAAAAATAATACATCAGAATGCATCTAGTTTCATCTTTGCTATTTTTTAAATTTAAGTCGGGATGAATCCAATTTCATCCTTGTTATTTTTTTGGTGTTCATTTCATCCATATTAATTTTTACTCGTCCATTTAAACCATGTTTTAAAAATATTTGGACAAATAACAATTTTCCGGTTATGTTGTATAGGGAACTGTTATTTTTGTCTTATGAGCTGTACCGACAAGCATATTGTGTTGCTGATGTCTTTTCTTATATATCTTGGTCTAGGAGCTGAGAAATTTTCATATCCTCTCTCTTCTCCTTCACATCTCACACTCTTATTCGCATTCTCTTCCTCAGTTAACAAAGTGAGTAGTTATGTCGTGGTATAGAGATCCTCAGCTGTTTATTTTTAACTGTCCTTCTCTCAACCATTCATTATTCATAGGGAGGATTACACAAGAGTATTCTGATAACCCGGTGGCAAGCGCAAATAACACTGATAATGAAAGGTTAGATTTCTCTAAACATCTTTCGATGGGAGATAACGAAGAATGCGAGTATGACGACTTCGAATCTAGCTTCCCAGTGAATACTAACATTTGGAAATTTATAAACAATCAAGGTTTGGTGCTCAAATTTGATGATGATGATGGGGAAATGGGTACCTGGTCTCATGAAGAAGAAAACACGCCCTTTAGGGCTGTTCATGGTCGGTTTTAGTTCGGTTTCTAGCCAAACCAAAACCGAAACCAATATTATTGGTTTCTAAAAATCTAAACCAAACCAATCCATTAATCATTGGTTCGGTTTCCAAATGGCTCCAGTTGGTTTCGGTTTGTCCCAGTGGTTTTTGGTTAACCAATAATTATGCCAAACCAAAAAAAAAAAATACACAAATTTACAGATAAAAAAATCGTAGTTGTCAATAGTATTGGTTTACACAAATATACAGACAAAAAAAAAATCAAGAACAGTTAAAGCTTACTCTAATTCTAGAGATCAAAAGAAGATATATAATATATCTTAATTTAGTTATTGACAAATAAAAAAGAAGGAAAACGGGAAGAAAAAAGTCGAATAACAGCAGCTGTTGTTGGGGGTGGAGAAGGGAGGCGGCTGAGAGAAGGAAAAAGAGAAAGAGGGAGAGTATCATAATGAAATATTAGATTTAGGGTTTCTATTTATCCTCTAAATCAATGGGTAGAATCTAATACTTTTAAATCGACGGTAGAAACTAAGTTTAAAAATTAATCGGTTCCCCAATGGTTTTTGGTTCGGTTTTCAGGTCAAACCAAAACCAAACCAGTAATGTCGGTTTTTCAACTTTTTTTACCAAACCAATCCAAATTTAAATGGTTTGGTTCGGTTTCTTGCTTATTGGTCTGGTTCGGTCGGTTTCCAACGGTTAACCGACACCATGTTCAGCCCTAACGCCCTTCTATAACCTACCAGGCATTACCGAAAAAGGAATCGGTAACGAAATTGCTGGCTGACAAACAAGCACTTGAGGAAAAGATCTCCAAATTAGAACAAAGCAATTCCAACTTCCAGAAAAGAGTTTCCGACTTAGAAGAAGAAAATTCTATTCTTAAAGCTGAAATCCAAAGAGAGAGGAATGAGAAAACTGCTCTTATGAATTGTCTCAATGGAGAAAGGGCTGAACAGAAACACAAAGAATTACTGGATCGTTTTGCGAGTCTAGAAACTCGTGTCGAGAAAAAAAAAATTAGATGCGAGTGAGTGGTCAAACAAGTAATTAGGTTTCTTTCCAGGAACTTGATGTTCAAACGTTTTCAAATAATACTATCTGACAATCACCAAAACCATATTGATCCTTTGAAATTCGGAGCTGACACACAAAATTACTCCTAAATAGAGAAGAGGCGAGATTTGGGGATCATATAACAATGCAGGAATTAGTCATGCTGCCCCGGCCCCAAGGGATTTGCGACGGAGATGTAATATGACTTCAAGTTAGCGGGTTGAGCTTCCGTTCGTGGGAATTTACAGGCTCATTGGCCGAATAAAGTCACTATTCATGGTTAATCAAATCAGCTTTTGTAAAATTTATTTTGAACTCGTTTTTGCTTTGTTTATGTTGCATGTGACGAGCATGAAAATATAAACAGTTTCTCCATCATCATCATGTGACTGATGATGTCTCCTATATTTGTTTGATATACATAATATATAGGATTTGAATTTGGTGTATATCAGATAAATTTAAAGATATTGGGAAAGAAATTAAATACCAAGCTAGTGGAGGCTGAAACACCATAAATCAAGCAAGTATTTTTAATCCAAGATATTTTCTTGAAAATACCATAGACACTAGCAATGACTAGAGGACGACGAGGAAATGAGGTTTCTGACATTAACATAGATACAAAATAGGTTCGCCACGTGGCCGCACAGGAATGCACGAGATAGGAATAAGAGATCTCACTTAAAGATCTCGGTCAGTGGCTTGTCAAATCAAGTCAGGATCGTCATTAATGAACAGTCAACGAAATGAAAAACCAGGTGCGAGATATCATATTGAGGTGAGATGACTCGCTTGAAGAAATCTAAATTGCGAAGGATCAATTGGAGTACCCGACAAGATACCAATCACGAAATGAAGTTTGGAGAAGTAGGTTACTTGGATGGAAAGATAATCGACGAAGTCAGTAAATTACGGAGCCAGAAAAGAGACAGCTATCCAGACAAACATTCAAAGTTGTCAGCGTAAGAAAGGGGAAAACTTTATGGAAAATGATCTGGACGAAGTATAAAGCATCTCCACGACATCCTCACGAAGTAAATTAAATGAGTTGTACATCATTAGGGTCGATTGGTCTATAAATAGGGGTCCTTGGGTAAATGTAAAGGAGGATCGGATTCGGTGAGAATTGATAGCTTTGTTTAGGGAGATATTAGGGTTTCCTTGTACTGGAGAACTTGTATTTTCATTACTTGGAGTGGTTAATTAATAAAGAACTTCTCGTCTAAACCTTTATCATGTCTTAGATCTGTTTCTTTTCCTACTTGGGTGTGCTACCGGATTTTCGGTAGTTACATTTTGGCGTCCAGAAACAGGGACTTAGATCGGGGATTTATCCTCATCTAAGAGTTTGAGAAAGATTGAAACTATTAGGAGATTAGAGATATTGGCGAGCTATTTTAAGATTAGGGTTTTATAGATCTTAAACGACTTGTTTGTAGTTAATACTAGAGATCTAGGAGAGAGAGTAATTCATGGGTGCTGCATCGGAAGATTGAAGGCAAGAAACTAGTCGGAAGATATCGAACCAAAGATTAGTTGATGGCCAGAACACCAGATCGAGTGAGGCACTTGATAGCGACAAGGAGGAGCAAACGTTTGGAAGCGAAAATAGGAGGAAGAATGGAAAGGACAGAAACATCAGTTGCAGGGGAAAGACAAGACGTGAAACGACGGCGAAATAATCAGACTAATGAAGATGGCTTTAGGGAAGGATCGGTACACACTTCTGACACAGACACTGTTGCAGAGGAAGAAATGACCCATGAGGAGTTGGAAGAAAACATTGGTGAAGAACACATGACGTTGGAGCAGCTAAGGGAGACACTTCGCCTCGAACGGGAACGAGACAGGGATCTAGCAGAGCAACACGCCCGGCTGATGAGACAAAACGCTAGGTTGGAGCTACGAAATCGCCAACTTAATGAGGAAACAGAAGCTGACTCCATGGGATCGGAAGGAAACGCGATATCTTTAGAGGAAGAGGAGCCACGACGGAGGAGATTTTCCCATGAGGACGACGGAGGAGAACGACGAAAAAGACGGAATATGAAAGGCAGTGAAGAGAGAGATTTGAGGAGAGCGTTAGAGGAAACAAGATGCGAAGCTCAAAGACGGAGACACGAAGAAGAGAGGAGGAACGAATATGAAACGAGGCGAGAGGGGGAAAAGCAACACGATGTAAACCGGAGACACGGGGAAGCAATCGGACGTGGGGAAGGGAGGCTTAGCGTGATGAGATGCGACCATCATGAAAGAAATGAAGGAAACCTGAACCACGAGATCATATATGAGCTACGAGATATGAGGAAACTGATAAACAATTCGCGAAGAGGTGGTAGGGTGCAGCTGGCAGAGGCGATAGAAGAGGAAGAAAAATCTCCATTCACCTACGGGATAATGTACACGGACATTCCTGAGAAGTGCGTGCTGCCAATATATTCAAGCATATTCAGTGGATCGGAAAGTGTTGTGCAACACTTGAAGCAGTATACTCTGTCATTGATGTAGTGGGGACGAAACGAAGCAGTACTCTGTAAATACTTCCCAGCGAGCTTGACCGGCGAATCATTGGCATGGTTCGACGGACTACCAGAAAAATCGATTTCGTCATTTAAGGACCTACAGAGAATATTTCTAACAACGTACATAAGTAACAACCTGCTGAGGCCGGGAATCGAGACGTTGTTTAACCTAAGGCGAAGACCAACGGAAAGTCTGCGACGACTAGTAACGAGATGGAGGACTATGTATAGCAAACTTGCGGGACGAGTTGACGAGATTTTTTTTATCCTAGCCTTCGTGAACGCCTTATTCCCGACTGACTTATTGTACACCCAAATATTTATAATCCGAAATTCCTTGACGATGAATGAATTAGGGGAGTATCAAGAGGAATACGTAGCGTTGGAGGAGAAGCATATGCAAGTCAGCGAAGTAACACCATTTCCAGCAAAGGAAGGAAATTCAAGGCTATTACTGAGAGCAGTACATATCGTGGAGAATGATCCGAAATATGAGAAAGGGGAACCTTCAACCCCAGTTTTGACGAAACTTGTAGCTGTGTCAAGCGGAGGCCAAGAGTGAATCGACCAGCAGAGATACGAGGATTCAAGACGAAGGAATTATGAGCCCCGAAGAAGTAACACGGGATATAACAACAGAGGAAATCAAGGACCTAGATTTGGAGAGCGAAGACCAAATGCACGGCCTTTGAAGAGGTAAAGCTTCCTAGACTTAATACAACTGTGGATAAGGTATGGGAAGCGATAGTGCTGACAGAAGAGATTCATCCCCCACCAAATCTGGGAAGAAAACCACCTTCTAGTACTAGGAGTCATGAATTTTGCAGGTATCATCGGTTTCATGGTCATAACACGAATGACTGCCGAAACATCCGAAGGATCATATTTGGTCTACTGGAACAGGGGAAGCTAGCTCATGTTATGGAAGGATATGTGCAACCAACCCCACCCCCACCTCGCGATAATCAACAAGTGTACCAAATCGAAATAGATCGAGGAACCCACAAACTGAATTGTAATTCGATATTACATTCATCCAAGAGCATTCAAAATTTCCATGATAATATACTCAAAAGAGTGCATAAGAGGGACTTCGAAGGGAATGAGATATTTAGCGTGGTAAAGAAGGGGCCATTGGAAGAATGGAAAAAGAGGGAGATAACATTCTCAGCAAAGGACGCACCAGAGGGGGGAGCTTTGCACACGGAGTCGTTGGTCGTAACCTTAAATTTTGGGAAATATTCAAGGTGGGAGGAAGAAGAAGTCAAGAAAGAGAAAATTTGGACAATAGACAGAATCCTGGTGGATACGGGGAGTTCAGTCGACATACTCTTTTATAATGCATTTAAAACTATGGGGTACAAAGATTCAGAACTTGTACCCTCGACATATAACATATATGGGTTCAACGGGGTTGCGTCAAAACCAAAGGGAGAATTAGTTATGAAGATTTTTGCGGGCGAGTTGGAAACAAAGGTTACTGTTTGTGTGGTAGATATAAACTCTCCTTATAATGCTCTTATAGGTCGGCCATGGATAAAATGGGTTGCATCTACGTATCATCAGGACGCGCGGTTTCCGATGCCAAGCGGAATAGGCGAGATTAAAGGAGATCTAAAGGATGCGCGAGATTGTGTCGAAAAGGATGTCCACAACTATGAGGAAAAACTGAGAAGAAAGATAGAACAAAAGAAGAAGGTATGCGAAGCAAAGAGAGCGGAGCAACTGATGGTTTTCACCATTGGGATAAGCGAAGAACAGATCACAACACAGAAAAGCGTGGAAGAGGCAGAAAGATGGTGATAGCCAATGAGAAAGACCGCGAGAAGAATCCAGAGAAGGAAAACCAAGCCGAGATAAAGCAAAGTGGGAAAACGAAGAAGGGAAAAATAGATGAAGGAAACGTAGTAGTGAGAAGCGAGAAAGAAACCCCAATCGCCAAGGAAAAGCGAACCCCGCAAGGCGGAACAAAGACAAGCAATTCCAAGCGCAAGAAGGTATCGGTACAAGAGGTTAAGGAAAGTGTTGAATTGCCTGGTTATCTTGATAAGGAAAACGAGGCATGCGAAGAAGACAAGGAAATGGAACAATGCTAGACGCATTTTTGTGTCTAATTTGTCCTCAATGTTCCGTATTGTTAGTACTCGATTTCGTACTTATTATGGTGTTTTGTGTGTTTGTAGGTATTTTTTTGAAAATAAATATTGTTGGAAAATTTGGCTCAAAAAGTTGCTCGGTGTACCCCTGGAGAACATTTGCTATACGGACCCCCACTTTTGCTAAGGAGCACCCACGGCTATGTGTAGCCCATTTGCCTATAGCACCCACTGGTTATTTGGCACCCAAGACGTTGGATAAGGGCTGATCTTTCTTCTTCCTTCAAACATAAAAATGGCGGGAAGTTTGGTTCTTCCCTGGCAGATTTTTAGTTCATCATTTGGAGGAGTTTTAGCGAGACTCAATGGCTGGATCTTCAGAGGAAGACGTGACAGACATTAACATGCGTGGTATAGGCTTTTGCTTGGATTAAGTTGGGCTATATTTATCGGGTTAATTATGGACAGTGTGCATGAGAATATCTCACCATTTTCCATGAAATTTTTTGTTGGGCGTGTGTCTTGAGAGTGTTCGAATCAAACAATGACATTTAGTAGCGTGTTTTAGTGTGTATAACCAACAGCAGATACGGAGAATCACTTGCAGACGCGTGAACGGGATTTAAAAGGAAAAAAAATAATCACGTGATAGCAGAGTATTGAAGAGAGAATTATATGCACCTATGATGCGATATTTGGGTGCAGTGAGGCTATATAAGTCGTTGAGGGTCAGTAGAGAGAGGGGAGAGTTTGGGAGAGGCGGAGAGCAACAATAGAAGAGAAAAAAAATCGCACCAGAGAACCACCATTTCTGCTGCTGCTGAAGAACACGAAGAACAAAACACCACCAGAGGCAGTCGTTCATGCTACAGTGACAACGACAGTCACACGAGGGTCGCATAGATACAACAACAACAACAATTCAATTTTATCGTTCTTTGTAACAGTGTATTGCAACAATTATAAACGTTGCAAACACCCGATTTTCATTATTTTCTCTCCATTTCATCTTTGTAAACAAATTTTGAGCATGAATCAATATTTTGAGCAAGTTTACACAATGATGAGCTAAACCCATCCTCTGGGGCGACGGAGGAAGCTATTTCGCCAATGAAATGTGGTAATCTCTATTTTATTTAATTTATGCAATTATTATATGATTATTTTCCTGGATTAATAAATAGATAAAATGGTTTTTGTTAAACAATTGTTATTTCAATTGATGGAGCATGCTAGCCTAGGGTTTTGATGTCCCATACTTTCGATTTATAATTGTTATTTCTAAAAAATCAACTTTTGCAATATTAAGAATCAATTTGAATGAAGGATTTGCATAATTATAATTAGAGAATATAAATCACATTGATATTGGTAATTAGTGGAATCCATAGCCCAGTCTTCTCCATATTTTTCATATCACTTTTATTTAAGTTTCCTATATTTTTTATTTAAAATTAAGTCTAAAATTTGCTTTCACAAGTCTTGAACGAATCTTATTACTTCAACAACTTTGAAAATTACACCAATTTTTGGCGCCGCCGACGCGGACTTGTCTTTAGGCTAGAGTTTTTAGATTATTTTTTTTAGGTTTTTATTTTATTTGTTCTTCTTTATGTTTTTGGGTTTTTGTCTTTTTCTTACAGAATTCGGAATTTGGAGCGAAAGAAAATTTTGCAAAGCTTTTGGTGAATACTTAAAGACTTCGAGTGAAAGGCAAAGCAAAGGAGCGAAAGAAGAAGATTTTTTTTTATAAAAAAAAAAAGAGAAAAAAAAAAGAGAGACATTTTTATTTTTGTAGATTTTTATTTTTTAGACTTTCTTTTTCTTTTGCACTTTATATTTTTGGACTTTGGACTTTAAATTTTGGAACATTATTTTTAAACCATACGGAAGGGTAGTTTAAATATAAACTGTTTGTAGAGAAGGAAGATGATTACGATATCACCTCAGCCCCTCGGGTTCGTACATGACATAGGAGTTGTGGCCCGAGTCGACTACAAAGGTTCATCCCCAGTCTGGTACGGGAGGTAAGTTTGTCGAAACACTCGCGAATCCCCTGTCAGCGAGTTATTGTCTTCCTTCATATGCATATATGTTGAGGACCTGAAAACGACTGCTTTAATTTCCTAGTAAAGGGAAAGGACTGGCCATACAAGATAAGGGTTCGGATTTCATCACCGTTCTCTTCTTGCCCGCCTTAGGAAAACGACACCAAGCGCGAACCTAAGCCTAAAATTTTGACTAGAACGAGAACGATAGGGTAACGAGCTTAACATGAAAGTCATTCAAAAAATATTGGTTACTCTTTTAAGCATACTTCGAAGTTCTTGACAGTTTCTGTATGTTGAATGCGTGACTGCGCCGCCTTGTAATACCGGTGAGGCCTTGGGTATCAAAGATCCACCGAGCTTCCCTCGCCTCTATTTAACTTACTTTAACTCGGCTTGATTCCAGAGGGGTTTGCTTAAATTGTAACGAATTCCCGTTTGAAGGATTAGAAGCTGGTCTAGAAACAATCTAAGTGGAGCCATCATGCTTTTTGTTTGCTAGAAATCAGTAGGTTTGATGTGGTGGAGTGAGCCTTGTTTGTGTTTGCATAGAACATCCCTTCCTTTTTAGGACTTTTCTTTTTAATTTTGTTTTTCTAGTGTATGCCCGAAGTTTTTAAACGGGCTTGGAAAAGAAACACTCTAGGTTGTTTGATTAGTGACAAACCTAGTAGTTCTTCTTGTGAAGGCGGGGAGCTCGAAGACTCTTCTTTTGAGAACCCCTTTTTTGGAAACTTCAGTTTTGAGAATCATTATCTTCGTGAGGAAAGTACTCCTAGTCCTTTGGTAGTTCTAGAAATGGCAACTTTGAAAGCTTTGTTAAACCCAACTAGCACCTCTCGTCCTCTTGTATCAAGTTAGCTGAAACCGAGGCAAATTATGAACTGAAACCTGAGACTTTACAGATGCTCCCAATGTTTTTAGGGAAGGAGAATGAGAACCCCTATTTTCATGTTAGGGAATTTGAGGAAGTTTGTAGTACTCTGAAAATTAAAAACCTAAGTGATGATGCGTTGAAACTTAGGTTATTCCCATTTTCCTTAAAAGATAAAGCCAAATCTAGGTTGTATAGTTTGGACTCTGAGTCAATTGAAACCTATGACCAACTTACTTCTGCCTTTATACATAAGTTTTTCCCAAGGCATAAAACATCGTCTATTAGGACACAAATATGTACTTTTGCCCAACAAGAGGGAGAATCTTTATATAGGTACTTAGAAAGGTTCAATGACTTGATATCTCAATGTCCTCATCATGGTTTGGAGAAGGTTAGGTTAGTTCAGATCCTCTACGAGGGTTTAGATTATTCAAACAACAACCATGGTTGAGTCCTTATGCACAGGTGGGTTTGAGAATAAAACTGTTGATGAAGCGATGACATTTTTGAATGAAATCGCCGATAAGACCCAACAATGGGAAAATAGTAGGGAACCCCAGAAAAAATTCTTCTAAGTAGAGGAAATGTTAATAGGGTAGAAGGATCTTATGAGTCAGATGCCAAAATAGCAGCTATAGCCAAAAGGTTAGAAGCCTTAGAATTAGGTCATTCTAGTGGTAGTAGTGGAAGAAATGAGCCTTTTTGGGAAGGCCATGTGTTGAAGAGCAAGCCAATGCTCTTTATAACAACACTAGGTTTGATAACCGACAGAAGTTTGACCCATATTCAGAAACCTATAACCCTGGCTGGAGAAACCATCCAAACCTTTCTTGGTCCAAGGGCCAGAATCAAGGTCAGTCTAGTAATGCTCAGGTTCCCCCAGGTTTTGGCTATACTAAGAATCCTTCAGCTCCACACAGTTTCAGAACCCTTCATATAAGAAGATTATGAGTTTAGAAGAGTCTCTTGCTTGTTAACTCGTAACACTGTGCAGTTTCAGCAATCTGTTGCTCAAGGTTTAGAAGAAAATAAGAGAATAGGTCAGGCTAACTCTCAGGCTATTTCCGAGTTGAAAACCCAGGTTAGTCAGATAAATGAGTCTTTAAGAGAAAGAGGTAAGTTTCCTAGTCAGACTCAACCCAACCCTAGAGGAATTAATGAAATAGGTGAAAGACCATCTGATCATGTGAATGCTATTAAAACCCTTAGGAGTGGTAGAGTGATAGACAACAAGGTTTCCATGCCTGATAGTGAACATGTTGTAGTTCACCCTTCTGAACCAGAAACTGAGGAGACTGATAGAGTCTCTAAAGAGACCAATGAGGGTCATATTCCCGACTTTGTCCCTAGAGCCCCATTCCCACAGCTGCTAGTTCCAACTAAGAGGGAGTCCAATTTTAATGATATATTGGAGGTTTTTAAGCAGGTAACTATCAACCTTCCACTACTAGATGCAATTAAGCAGATTCCCTCTTATGCCAAGTTTCTCAAGGATATGTGTACGCGAAAGCGAAAGCTTAATGTCCAGAAGAAAGCCTTTCTAGCTAGTCAGGTGAGTTCTATTATTCAGAATACCACTACTCCTAAGTATAAAGACCCAGGGTCCCCTACCATTTCTTGCACAATAGGTAAATACCGTGTTGAGAAAGCGTTGCTTGACTTAGGAGCTAGTGTGAACTTACTACCATATCATGTGTACCTTAAGCTAGGACTTGGTGAGATGAAACCTACCCAGATGACACTTCAGTTAGCTGATAGGTCCGTTAAAATTCCTCGTGGTGTGATCGAGGATGTTCTCATAGAGGTTGACAAGTTTATTTATCCAGTGGATTTTGTTATCCTAGATACCCAACCTGTCCCTGACCCAGAGAACCAGATACCGGTAATTTTAGGTCGCCCGTTTTTAGCTACATCCAATGCGATCATTAACTGTCGAAATGGTATTATGAAATTGTCTTTTGGTAATATGACTATTGAGCTGAACATTTTTAATATTAGTAAGCTACCCTCTGAACTAGATGACTCGAACATAGAAGAGGTGAACATGATAGGAACATTAGTCGAGGAGTCATTACCAAACACTTTGTTAGAAGATCCATTAGAGAAATGCCTAGCTCACTTTGGGATGATTTTGATGATGATAATGTGATTAATGAGGTGAATGCTTTGTTAGATTCAACCCCTTTGTTAGACTAGTAATGGATGGAAACCTAAGTCGAACCACTACCAGTTTCTAAGTCTACCCTAGTTCCTTCATTAGAAGAGCCTCCTAAGTTGGACCTAAAACCATTGCCAGATTCCCTGAAATATAGTTTTTAGGCCCGTCTGAGACTTTACCTGTGATTATTTCTTCCGTCTTGGATAGTGACCAGGAAAGTAGGCTAGTAACCGTCCTTCAAAACAACAAGGAAGCTTTAGGGTGGACCATAGCTGACATTAAGGGTATAAGTCCCACTGTTTGTATGCATCAGATCTATTTAGAGAGTGATACCAAACCTTCTAGGGAGATGCAACGTCGACTAAACCCTAATATGAAAGAGGTAGTTCGAAACGAGGTCCTTAAGTTGTTAGATGCAGGCATTATCTACCCCATTTCAGACAGTAAGTGGGTCAGCCCCGTTCAGGTTGTACCCAAGAAATCCGGTATTACTGTAGTCCAGAATGATAACAATGAGTTAATCCCGACCCGAGTGACCACGGGTTGGCGTGTTTGTATTGACTATAGGAAATTGAACAAGGTCACTAGGAAGGACCACTTTCCCCTTCCCTTCATCGACCAGATGCTAGAGAGATTAGCTGGACATAGTCACTACTGCTTTTTAGATGGCTACTCTGGATATAATCAGATCGTTATTGCCCCAGAAGACCAGGAGAAAACCACTTTTACCTGTCCCTTTGGTACCTTTGCGTATAGACGCATGCCTTTCGGGCTTTGTAATGCCCCTGCGACTTTTCAGCGTTGCATGATGAGCATATTTTCTGACATGGTAGAACGGTTCTTAGAGGTCTTTATGGATGATTTTTCAGTGTTTGGTTCGTCTTTCGATGAGTGCTTGCATCATTTGTCACTAGTGTTGACTAGGTGTAAGGAAAAAATTTAGTGCTTAATTGGGAGAAATGTCACTTCATGGTTCGTTCAGGAATTGTTTTAGGGCATATCGTATCTTCTAAGGGTATAGAGGTAGATAAAGCCAAAGTTGACCTTATTAAGACTTTACAGGTCCCAAAAACCGTAAGAGATATTAGGTCATTCTTAGGGCATGCAGGTTTTTATCGTCGATTCATTAAGGATTTTAGCCTAATTTCTAGACCTCTTTGCAATTTGCTTGCAAAAGATGTTAAGTTTGTCTTTGATGATGCTTGTTTAGAGGCTTTTGAGAAGCTTAAGAATTTACTCACTACCGCCCCCATAGTCCAGGCACCCAACTGGAACCTACCCTTTGAGATCATGTGATGCTTCAGATTATGCTATTGGTGTTGTGCTAGGTCAGCGAGAAAAAAATTACTTCATGTGATTTACTATGCTAGCAAAACTCTGAATGATGCCCAGTTGAACTATACCACTACCGAGAAGGAACTGTTAGCCATTGTGTTTGCCTTAGACAAGTTTAGACCCTATCTCTTAGGTTCTAAGATCATCATATATACTGATCATGCTGCTTTGAAATATCTTTTGTCTAAGAAGGATACAAAACCTAGATTGATTAGGTGGATCCTTTTGTTGCAAGAGTTTTCTCCAGACATTAGAGACAAAAAGGGTGCCGAAAATGTTGTAGCAGACCACTTGTCTAGGCTAGTTGTTAGTTCCCCTGATGATTCCCTTCCTATAAGGGATAGCTTTCCTGATGAACAATTGTTCTTTGTTACCCAATTACCTTGGTATGCGAATATAGTGAACTATCTTGTTACTGGTCGAATGCCCCAACATTGGGGTAAACAAGATCGTTCTAGGTTTTTAGCTGAGGTTAAGCACTTCTTTTGGGATGATCCTTATTTGTTTAAGTATTGTCCAGACCAGATTATTAGGAGATGTATACCTGAGAGTGACCAGTCCAGTATATTTCCTTTTGTCATGATCATGCTTGTGGGGGTCACTTTAGTGCTAAGAAAACTGCTGCTAAGATATTGCAGTGTGGATTCTATTGGCCTTCGTTGTTTAAAGACTCCCACAGTTACTGTGTGACTTGTGAACGTTGCCAGAAATTAGGAACCATTTCCCGTAGGAACATGATGCCCTTGAACCCTATTTTAGTTGTGGAGGTCTTTGATGTGTGGGGTATTGACTTTATGGGTCCGTTTCCTAATTCTTTTGGTAACTTATACATCCTTGTCGCTGTAGACTATGTCTCTAAGTGGATTGAGGCGGCTGCGTGTAAAACCAATGACCATAGGGTTGTGATTGAGTTCTTGAAAAATAATATACTTACACGTTTTGGTACACCGCGAGCTATAATTAGTGATGGAGGGTCGCACTTTTGTAATGGACCTTTTAGGCTTTTGATGAAAAATATGGTATTACACATAAGGTAGCTACCCCGTATCATCCACAGACTAGTGGTCAGGTAGAAGTTTCCAATAGGGAGATAAAACGTATATTAGAGAAAACAGTTAATCCTAATCGGAAAGACTGGTCGTCTAGGCTTACTGATGCCTTATGGGCTTACCGTACTGCGTTTAAGACCCCCATTGGAATGTCACCTTATCGACTTGTTATGGCAAGGCATGTCACTTACCTGTTGAGTTAGAACATAGAGCTTATTGGGCTGTTAAGCAGCTAAATTTTTCACTTGACAAGGCAGGAGCCCATAGGAAACTCCAGCTCAATGAGTTGGAAGAGATTCGTAGAGATGCATACGATAGTGCTAAGGAGTATAAGAACAAAATGAAACTTGTGCATGATAGAAATATCTTAAGAAAGTCATTTTCTCCAGGTCAAAAAGTTCTTCTGTATGATACCCGCTTGCATCTTTTCCCTGGGAAGTTACGTTCTCGGTGGACGGGTCCTTTTATTGTTCGCACTGTCTTTCCTCATGGAGCTGTTGAATCGAGACACCGGATGGTAGTAGTTCTTCGAAGGTTAACGGTCAGAGATTGAAACCCTTTTTAGAGCCCTTTCCTACAGGTGATATTGAGGAGGTCCCTCAACCGGACCCTGTTTACCCTTGATTGACCATCGAGGCGATTGTATTGTATATTAGTTTTTGATTTCTCTCTTCACCCAGGTACTATCTTTCCGACTTCTCTCTTTACTAATTCCTCATGTTACTTTACTGTTTGGTATTGCTCTTTCATTAGAAACATTGAGGACAATGTTAGATTTAAGTTTGGGGGGGGGGGAAGAAGAAGAAACTTTTTGTTAGTTTAGTTGCAATAAATAAACTCCAGAGCCTAGAAATTTATGCTTATTAAGGTTGGCACTAACCAATCTAAGTGGATGGGAACATCTTGGTTGTAGGAGTTGAGGAACCAATCTGATTAGATGGAAACATCTAAAGAGTCTATTCATAAAAGCACAGAGCTCAGGTGTTAGAATTAAAAAAAACATGGTAGTTTCGCCATATCTCGTTGAATCCTAATCCTTTTTTTTATTTTTTAAGTGATTTGGTGGGGCACACGATTCAAGTTGTTACCTTTGCTAGGGTGGAATAGAGTGATTGAGATACACAAAAAAAAAAAAAAAAAGACCAGACCATTAGACCAACCGGAATAAATTCAATAAAGTCGACCACTGGTGCCCTTGTATATGCCAGTTGTGTTGACCTAGAGTTAGGTTTATCGACCACTGGTCCCCTTGTATATGCCAGTTGTGTTGATATTAGTCAGACCGGTATCTCAGTCCATTAGGATAGGTTCACCTTGGCAGAGGCCTTCAGACAGATATGGGAAACACCGTTCACTTTTAACCATCTTTATCCATCTTCTTAATCTTTCCATGTGATTGGTTGACTCCGGTTATGATGTACAGAAACTATCTGAGTAGAGCTCTGTCACTTATATATGAATTTTAGTATGCTGAGTGCAAACTCGTGTACACAATTGGAATTTCGCATCAGGGTACTTCCTCTGTAGTCAATGAGAGTATGCCAACCAAGGAGATTCTTTAGTGCTTTCCAAGGTTCTGCGTAGATAGCTAGGGTCTGGAGTAAAGGTTTTGTGGGTACACCTCTGGTAAACCCTCCGGAGACAACACTCCGCCACTAGGGCCACCTAGTGGTTTAACGGCTTGCTGCACGTGCTAAGTGTAGTCATTTTATTTTCTAGATTAGATTTGCTCGAGGACTAGCAAATAATAAGTTTGGGGGTATTTGATAGACGCATTTTTGTGTCTAATTTGTCCTCAATGTTCCGTATTGTTAGTACTCGATTTCGTACTTATTATGGTGTTTTGTGTGTTTGTAGGTATTTTTTTGGAAATAAATATTGTTGGAAAATTTAGCTCAAAAAGTTGCTCGGAGTACCTCTGGAGGACATTTTCTATACGGACCCCCACTTTTTCTAAGGAGCACCCACGTCTATGTGTAGACCATTTGTCTATAACACCCACTGGTTATTTGGCACCCAAGACGTTGGATAAGGGCTGATCTTTCTTCTTCCTTCAAACAGACAAATGGCGGGGAAGTTTGGTTCTTCCCTGGCAGATTTTTGGTTCATCATTTGGAGGAGTTTTAGCGAGACTCAATGGCTGGATCTTCAGAGGAAGACGTGACAGACATTAACAGGCGCGGTATGGGCTTTTGCTTGGATTAAGTTGGGCTATATTTATCGGGTTAATTATGGACAGTGTGCATGAGAATATCTCACCATTTCCCGTGAAATTTTTTGATGTGCGTGTGTCTTGAGAGTGTTCGAACTAAACAATGACATTCAGTAGCGTGTTTTAGTGTGTATAACCAACAGGAGATACGGAGAATCACTTGCAGACGCGTGAACGGGTTTTAAAAGGAAAAAAAATAATCCCGTGATAGCAGAGTATTGAAGAGAGAATTATATGAAGTTATGATGCGAGATTTGGATGCAGTAAAGCTATATAAGTCGTTGAGGGTCAGTAGAGAGAGGGGAGAGTTTGGGATAAGCGGAGAGCAACAACAGAAGAGAAAAAAATTCGCACCAGAGAACCACCATTTCTGCTGCTGCTGAAGAACACGAAGAACAAAACACCACCAGAGGCAGTCGTTCATGCTACAGTGACAACGACATTCACACGAGGGTCGCAGAGATACAGCAACAACAACAGTTCAATTTTATCATTCTTTGTAACAGTGTTTTGCAACAATTATAAACGTTGCAAACACCCGATTTTCATTATTTTCTCTCCATTTCATCTTTGTAAACAAATTTTGAGCATGAATCAATATTTTGAGAAAGTTTACACAATGATGAGCTAAACCCATCCTCTGGGGCGACGGAGGAAGCTATTTCGCCAATGAAATGTGGTAATCTCTATTTTATTTAATTTATGCAATTATTATATGATTATTTGCCTTGATAAATAAATAGATAAAATGGTTTTTGTTAAACAATTTTTATTTCAATTGATGGAGCATGCTAGCCTAGGGTTTTGATGTCCCATACTTTCGATTTACAATTGTTATTTCTAAAAAAATCAACTTATGCAATATTAAGAATCAATTCGAATGAAGGATTTGAATAATTATAATTAGAGAATATAAATCACTTTGATATTGGTAATTAGTGGAATCCATATCCCCAGTCTTCTCCATATTTTTCATATCACTTTTATTTAAGTTTCCTATATTTTTTATTTAAAATTAAGTGTAAAATCTGCTTTCACAAGTCTTGAACGAATCTTATTACTACAACAACTTTGAAAATTACATCAAACAACTAAAGGAGGAGCTCTACCGAGAAATACGAAGGAAGGAAGACTTGATAAGAGAACGAATAAGGCTAGAAAGGAAAAACGAGAAGCTCTTGATTAAGAACAATCACCTAAAAGGAAAACAAATGGAACGTAACACCAAAAGAGGAGAAAACACTTCGGGAAAGAAATTTGCAACTGAAGAATATCATGAGTATCGTCGAGATAGGAGGGGGCGAAGGGAACAAAGTGAAAAGGAAGATTTGGAAAGATCCGTAGAAAGCAGCAGGAGGGAATTCATGGAAAAAGAATATCGTATGCAGCCATTGATGGTGATAAGGGTAAAAGGTGCATCGATCAATAACCCAGTGACGAGGAGGAAATTTGGAATGCAGGAAGGACCAGAAATGATAAAAAAGTGTGCGAGAAGTGAGCCATGCAAACCAGAAATAGCAGCATTGTTTTCGTTGAAACAAAGGGAAAATGAAAGCTTGCGAAGTATTATGACAAGGTGGGATATAATTTGCAAAGAACTAAAGGGAAGGCTATCAGAAGAAGATTTATTACGATCGTTCATTTATGCACTGTCAGCCAGGCACCCCTTATTTTCAACATTGTTCAAGATCAGAAACGAAGTGAAGATGAAGGAATTTAAAAGGTATCTTTCAGAGCATATCCGCCTAGAAGAAGAACGCTGATGTTGAGAAAGAATCATAGAAACGAGAAAATGTACTTATGAACTTATCATTAGAAAATGTACCAGATTCAAAAAATAATAAAAATAATATTTTGAAGTTTGATGAACCGATTCAAGGATACAGATTTTTATAAGACATCTAAAATGACACGAACCAAAACACAGGCAAGTAAGACCTCATATTAGGAGGAGAATAAGACCCACGAAATGAATGGTTTCTAGGGAAACGTAAACCCTTCGCCTAAGAAGGCTGAGAATCCACGGCATGCACCCTAGTTCGCATGAAAGTGCAATAGGAAAGACCTAACGCATGTCGTGAACAACTCTCAGAAAGGAAGCTAGGGGTAATGATAATACCTATCCGCTGAGGGTCCCTTTTATGATGGCCTTCAGTAAGGAGTGTGGAGTATGACCAAGGCGCCTACGTATTCGGTTGAGCTGCGGGTGCCTGGGACGTCTGGAGCGTTACCGGCCATGACCGTACGGCAAGTCTTGGCTACAAAGCACTCGATCCCAAAGAAACCTTGAGCCATATCGACGAAGGGAATAAGAAGTCACAAAATCAACTAAATATCGTAACAACTGGATGGGAGGAGACCAACATGCATGTTAGGGTTCACCTCCTTGAAGGGGCAATCAGGGAGAATATAAAGGGATGAAACCATCCAGATTAGGGATCTGCGTGGCCAAAGAAGACGGCAATGTCATGGGGCTAACATTCATGGTAATGGCTAGGCCCCTCACACTGTCGCGAAATGGGGTTCATAAAATGTTAAGATGGGTTAGATGGATCATTATTTGAAAGAATAATAAGCGCCTGATACTTATTCGAATAAATATCCTTCAAAAAGGGTGAGGAATAATAAGACCTTAATTAGGAGGTACAATAATACCTTGGAAAGTAACACATGAATGAATAACACAAGAACAATACATAAAGCAAAGATTATCATGAAATGAGTAAAAAGACAAAGGCAGACAAAGGGCAATGTGGAAAGGTTAATCATCTAGAATAAAGACAACATGAGAAGCACAGGCGAAAAATTAAAGTAAGAGCGCGTAATGAAGTAAAAGGTTCAAAGCTTATACGCAAAATCAAAATAGTGGGATGCCAACCTTTCATTCCATAACTCGGAAATACACAAAAGAATAAGAGGCAAGTATATACTTTAAATTTTGTTATTCTTTTGAGTATTCCCTCGGCGAGTATATACTTGACGAAATAGAAAATCACAATATTTAAAGCATTACTTAATGTTTAAAGTATTACTTAAAGACAACCAGAAATATATAAAAGAAAAAAGTCAAGGTGTTTTGCCCTCCAAGCTTGGGAGCGCCCAGATAAAGAGATTGTTATAAAAACTAAAGTTGAAAAACATGGGAGAAGGGAAACTTAGATCGTTGCTGAAGAGGAACGCCATCAGCAACTGTTGCCTCAGGGACCCTACCACCAACCCCACCAAAACTAGCTCTAGTATCTGCACCAAGGTCCGAAGGTTGTCCTGGAAAACTCGAGGAAGCAAAGGCACACTTGTACTCTTCCTCCTCGACCTCGGTCTTATTGATCTTTTGCCCCTCGTCACCCTCAGTAAGCTCCCCTTCTTCACCTAAGACAGTTCCGCGGTTGAATGGTTGCTCGTCATCAGAAAAGACCTCAAGAGGAAAGGTAGGATGAGGAATGCCATGCTCGTCACATAAGTTGTTGAAGAGAGAAATCAGGTGGTCATGGGCATTTTTGCGATATAACTTCGCTACTTTCCCAGAATCCTCTATCATCTCGTCGAGATCAACGTTCAAACCTTTGATCTCATCCTTGAGACAAGAATCCTATTTGCGGGACTCGTCTCTTTCACGGGAAAGGTGAAGAACTTGATTCTTGTAACGCTTCTCGGATTCTGCAAAATCAAAACAAGATTTTATCAGAAATCTGAAGTTTGACATAACTGATAGTATCTCACATTACACCTAGAACTACCTTCCATCTGTAAGATAATGGTATTCAACGTTTCTTGGATATCGGAGTGCAAATGATCTAGCCTGGAGATTTCTAAATCTGAATTTTTGAGTTGAACGCATAGATCGTGATATGCATTATCCCAACCCTTACCATGACCGGACTTTGAAGTATGCTTGCTAGGTTGAATAACGAGAGCACCCTTGTTCTTGTGAAGATATACAGACTTGACTTGGGAGGAAGATTTGACAGACTTCGAGCGCGAAGGGTTACCCAGCTGATCCTGAAGAAATTCCACATTTTTCTTCAGACAATCAATTTCTTCGTTTAAACCGGCTAACTTATTACGAGATTTGCGAAGATCAACCATAACCTGATTTTTCCTACTGATCACACGCTCATTATCTTCCTCCAGTCTCTTATAGGCATATAATTACGAGGCATGAAGATACCTCGAGGTAGTAAGGGAATCGTTAACTCGTTGAAGTTCTAACTTAAGGTGCTTTTTCTCATCGTGAAGATGAAGGTTCAGCTCTTTGTTTGAGAACAATCGGTAGACATGCAGTCCATTTGCGAGAAAAAGGTCTCTACCTTCTCGTTCAAGATCAAGTTTTCAGACACATAACAATCATTCCGAGTCATGAGGTTCAGATTTTCAACGCAGATATCTTCCAGCGAGGTGGACACTTCGGAGACGTCCATTTGGCGTTGCATGCATCGATCTTGACGAAACACAAAATAAGAAAATAACAGAAGGAAAAACAAAGGCAAGAAATGCACCTACAAGGAAAGAAAACTTACTTCGAAGCTTCTCCATCTTCTTCTCTTGGTTGCTGGAATACTCCTTCTCCTCTCTGAGATCCTTCGTCAATGCCTTGATTTGGGAATCATCCTTCTTCATCTTCTCTCAGACCAACCTAGCCTTCACTAAGCTGGCCATATGACGATTGACCTCCTGAAAATTGTCGAAGCAGAATTTAATAATAAATCACGAAATACTGAAAAGACGTCGTGGAAAAATATGCAGGGCTCACCAAATTCATTAAAGCGGAATATTGTTGGAGAGTCAAATTCATGGAAGCATTCAGTAACACCGAAGAATCTTGGGAAAGAAAGTCGTCAACACTGAAAGTCACCAAAGATTCGAGTGCACGAGACCTTGTAGAAGGATCTTCGCGAGCCTTGTTATAGATATCTTGAAGGAACTTCATATCAGGATCATAGATGGGGTTGGACATCGCTGAAGAAGTCGCTTGCTTCCCCTTTTCGTGAGAAATGGGTTTCGTTGTAGGTATCTCAGGATGCTCGCCTAGAAGAGGAGGAATAGAAGAATCAACAACCTTGGGAGAAGCGGTTGTACGGGACTGGGAAGATTGGTGCTTAGGAGCCGAAGGTTGACTCGGAGCAGCAACAGAGCTCCTAACTACTGTCAAAGAAGCCAAGTCCAAAACCTTGTGTCGCCTTTTAGGCTCGCCAGAAGGAAGAGCATGTGGAGCATCACACTTCGAAATAAATGATAGACGCATTTATGTGTCTAATATAGCCCAATTGTATATTGTGTTAGTACCCATTTTTGTACTTATTATGGCTTTTTATGTCCCTGTAGGTATTTCTGGAGAAATAAGCTTTTGCGGCGAAATTGGCTAAAAAAGTGGTTTTTGCGCTCGTGGGAGAAAATTACTATACGAACTCTCACTTTGGATAAGGGGTAACCTAATTACTAAGGGGTGACCCATTTCCAGGCATCTGCTAAAGGGATACCGGGACTGGATAGGGGAAGGTCACATTTCTTCACGTTTTCAAAAATGCATTTTTGGCGGGAAAATGCATGCAGCGAGGAGCAGATTTGGAGATCGAATTTCTACGTGATTTTAGGAGATTCAATGGCTGTATTTGGTACGTATGGACTCTACAAGACTCAACAGGTCTGTTACAATCGATTGGACCCAACCAATTGGGTTGGAATGGCCGAGAGAGGGTTTCAAAGTCTCAACAGAGAGACGTGTTCTGTTTCAAGTTTAGAAGATTTTTGAGAGATTTCTGGAGGACTTTGACGCCATGATATGGATGTACCTGATCCTGTTCAAGTATTAGTTGGAGTTTGGAGAGTTTAGATAACTCAGAAGAGGTCAGAAGACGCGTACAGGGAGGATTGAAGAGAGATATTCTCTTAACTGCACGGAGAAGAAATCTTGAATTTATACGAGATATTTGGGGTCTGTGGGATATATAAGAGTGGTTTCAAGTCATAAAAAGGGTTGGAAAACCTTAGGAGAGAGTTTAGAGTCGAGGATAGCCGAGGAGAAGCGATTACAGAGAGTTACTGCGGACCAAGTGTCAGACAGAATCCATCGATAGTTCAGTTCTATATCAGGAGTTGCAGGGATGGGAGGAACCACGGAGGATTCAATGGCAGGGGTTAGAGACAAACCCATCTTCCGGAAATCTGCTTGGAAACCTTCAAGGGTTTTAAGTTGAGTAAGGGTTGATACCTTCTTTGGAGCCATAATGATGAAAAGAAAGGTAACAATAAGGACTGAGACTGAAGGAGAAGGAAAAATAGCTTGAGTTCACAAAAAAAGAAAGTATTAAAGAAGAAGAAGGAAACCCCAAACTAGAGCCAAAACGAGGTATTTATAAGCAAGTAGAAGGTCAACGGCAGACCAGGTTGACGACACTTTCGAGAAAACTTGACCGATAGCAATCGGTTACCAGGAGAACGTGGCTACGTGGAAGAAATAAGGTGGAGAAGGTGGCGTCCAAGGAATCTCAACTGGTTCTTTTTCCATTCTCATAAAATTCGAACGAAATAAGAAAAGGAAAAATGTAGGTACACAAAATAGGTTCGCCACGTGGCCGCACAGGAATGCACGAGATAGGAGTAAGGGATCTCACTTAAAGATCTCTTTCAGTGGCTTGCCAAATCAAGTTAGGATCGTCATTATTGAACAGTCAACGAAATGAAAAACCAGGCGCGAGATATCATATTGAGGCGAGATGACTCGCTTGAAGAAGTCTAAATTCTGAAGGATCAATTGGAGTACCCGCAAGATACCAATCACGAAATGAAGTTTGGAGAAGTAAGGTTACTTGGATGGAAAGATAATCGACGAAGTCAGTAAATTACGGAGCAAGAAAAGAGACAGCTGTCCCGACAAATATTCAAAGTTTTCAGTGAAAGAAAGGGGAAAACTTTATGGAAAATGATTTGGAAAATGATTTGGACGAAGTATAAAGCATCTCCACGAGATCCTCACGAAGTAAAATGAGCTGTACACCATTAGGGTCAATTGGTCTATAAGCCTTGGATAAATGTAAAGGGGGTTCGGATTCGGTGAGAAGTGATAGCTTTGTTTAGGGAGAGATTAGGATTTCCTTGTACTGGAGAACTTGTATTTTCATTACTTGGAGTGGTTAATTAATAAAGAACTTCTCGTCTAAACCTTTATCATGTCTTAGATTTGTTTTTTTTCTCACTTGGGTGTGCTACCGGATTTTCGGTAGCTACGGTCGGTAGTTACAGTTGTCTTGAATGTATTCTTGACTGTATCTTGAAACTAATTCGACGAGGAAAGAATTCAACCTATATTATCTGACCATTCAATAATGGAATTTGAATTGAAAGGAGAACAAAGTAAATGAAGAGAATCCATCGATTTGCTTCCGGACAAACATTTTATTTTTCTCTAAATCTTAATCTCTCACTCTCTCTCAGGATCTGCCACAATTTCCAAAATCTAATACTTCCTCCGTCCATGTTTACTTGCTTAATTTGGATTTTGCAAAAACTTGAAAGAAATTCAAATTACTTCCACATACAAAATCGATCTTTGAATTGTTTGTTCAATATACTAGTTTGCATATCCTAGTCTTTGTTTCTTTCTTGATAATTAGAAAATTTTAATAGAAAATATACTAATTTTTTGGTACAAATTTATTAAAAAAGAACACAATTTAGACAAGTAAAGTTGAACCGAGAGAATATATTAAAAGGTTAAAATAATGTACCTCCTTCATTTTAGATAACTAGCTAGTAATTAAATACTAGATGAAGTTGTTAGCTTATAATTAAAGCAAGCTTTAATAAATCTAACATGCATGTTAAAATACAAAATTAAGTACCAGCAGAGAGCATGAAGATATAAACACAAGTCACAAAATCATATTGTGCCGATGAGATTTGCAATTCGTTTCCCGTTAGACCTCCTTGAACCAGTTGGTCGTTGGGTGAGACATCATCATTCAAGGTGAGCCATCTATTTGGTAGGGTTAAATGGGCTACGATGCAGTGGTTAGACATGCATTGGAGAAATACTATGAAGGTAGGCTTTGGGTTTCCCACGATGTGGCACTTCTGTGTATAAACTATAGTTGTTGACTTTGGATAACTAAATTTTATTCCAGACTTTAACCTGTAGTAACTTTTCTGATGCATGGTGATGTCGAGGAAGGTGTCCGAAACTTGTTCACGATAATCGTAACCAGGAACTGGCATGCAATGGCCAGTGAGAGCAGTCTAGCATGTTTATTCGCCATACAGTTCTTACTGTTATTTTCAGCTGAGAAAGTTCATGCAAAAGTGTTTGCGGTAATTGTTTTTGGAGACTCAACAGTTGATGCAGGCAACAATAACCTAAGGCTAACTGTGTCCAAGTCTAATTACAAGCCATATGGTCAAGACTTCGAAGGTGGCAAACCCACAGGTCGTTGGACGAACGGTAGATTGTTCGCCGATTTTTTATCTGATGCTTTAGGAATCAAACCTTTAATACCGGCTTATTTGGATCCAGAGTTTGGTATAAAAGACTTTGTAACTGGTGTCACTTTTGGCTCGGGTGGAGCTGGATATGATAATTTAACTACAACAATTGTAGTAAGTGCACTGAGACTTCTATAATCATTTTGCTCTTCCCCTACGTGATGTTAATATTTTGGGGTTTCTAACACGGTTGTACACTTTTTATAAGCGTGATCAATCGAAAATATGCAGGGTGCCATACCTCTATGGAAGCAATTGGAATTCTTCAAAGAGTACAAGGAGAAATTAACTAAGTTTTAAGGGGAAGAGAAAGCAACCAAAACGATACGTGAAGCATTGTATGTAATAAGTATAGGAACAAATGATTTTATAGAGAATTACCTCACTATTCCCATACGGTCGTTACAATTCAACATGGAGGAGTTCCAGAATTTTCTCACCGAAAATGCCAGCAGGTTCATTAAGGATCTTGGAAGTTTGGGTGCCCGAAAAATATCAATAAGTGGGTCATTTCCCATGGGGTGTTTGCCAATAGTAAGAACTCTGAATGTTCTGGTAGGAAGAGCATGTTTGGATTACTATAACAAAGTGGCTATGGATTTTAATAGAAAGCTTATCAAGTTAGTCGCAGACTTGAGAAAAGAGGTTGATGGGATCCGTGTGGTGTATGCAGATGGTGAGTTCTCTATTTTATTCGGAAAAACTTTGCTCGCAATTTTTGGCAGCAAACATGATAGACAAACCGATAGAAATAGGATATGGGTCTTTGATGTGTGATCTTAAATATTAATGTTAAATCCCTGTTTTTCGTTTTCTTGTTCGCTAATTTCTTATTATGTTTTCTAATTTCTTGACTTGTTTGATTTCTTGTTGTTTAAATATATAGGATTCCAGGTGGTGAAAAATGGATGCTGTGGGATGGGAACGGTCGAGGTAAACCAACTGTGCATGTTGGCAGTGTCATTATGTAAAGATCCCACAAAATACATATATTGGGATGCAATACATTTCACAGAAACGGCAAATAAGCTATTTGCCAATAACATACTGAACACAGGCCTAGCTAAGTTAATCTGAGATTCTGAATCCCCCCGTCATTAAATCAATCCTGAAAATGTACTAATGCTGCTACCACAATGATGTATGTTCACGAGCAAAATAGAAAGACTCCCAAATATAATGCAATTTATAATTCGATGCGTAATGCTAAACATAATTACTCCACGAAAAGTTTAATTTTGATGTCGTTTTGATTTAAGTACATATTTTTGCAGAATGGCAATTGATTTAGGTTTTAAGTCAACAAAAAACCTTGGATGGTTTTAAGTTATCTCAGCTGTAATGTTTCCTGTGTTCCAAGAGGAAAACTTTTTAAAATATCTTCCAGAAATATATTTACATACAACAAGGTTGCCAAGGCGAAACCCAGTTACAAGAAAAGGCACATCAAAACACTCGATAATATAGTGATAAGTGATAAGGTCAAGTTAAGATACAAGGCGAGGCGAGCAGTATATCATCAGAAATACTAAACCTAGTGAGTGAGCAAATTCATCTACGGTGAATCAAACTGTTGTCTTCCTTCTTGTATCGACCTAAAAATCCTAGCAGCTGATTCATTTGCAGATCTAGGATTGTGAGGAACAACTTTAATAACACGTGAACATTGCTTGTCATTGTTGTTGAGCTGTGGTACTACATCTACATTCTGAGCAGCAGGAGCAGTAGGAAAAAGTGGAAGAGCATCCAACTTTCCAGAAATGTTACCTGTTGCAACCGTTCGTTGTGCTCTTTCTGCGGGACTACTTCCTGTACTCCCTTGTAATTCACTGTCTTTGGATGCTTGAAATTTAGATAAACGACGAGACACAACTGCTTCACTTCTTTGGTTCCTTGACATGTTGCATGAGTTTCGAGATTGCATGTTAGCATTGAACTCTCCAGTCGATAACTGTTCAGTTGATGGACCCACTTGTTCAACAGCTGAGGCAGACATAACTGGATTCATGACAGGCATCCCGTAAGGAGGAAAATAAGTTGGTGGAACAGGAGCCGCAGGATGATGACCTATCTGTTGTGGGTGTGGAGCTGGATATTGATAAGCTGGATTTAAGTAGTCTCCTGCAATAGGAGGTAAGCTCGTAGGACCACAACCGCCATAAAACGGTGTCATGAAACCAGCAGCTGGAGGACATGGCCCTGAGTAGGGCTTGTAAACAAGTCCTTCGGAAGGGGACATTATGGGGACCAGCCACTGATTTCCTGGTGGTGGGAAGCACCAACCCTGATTATTATTAGGAGGAGGTGGAGGAGGCGGTGTTGGCGGTGGGTTTTCAGAATATGGGGCGTAAACTGGATGTTGGTTACCATTTCTTCTGTCAGTCCCATCGTTGACTGAAGGAAGATTAGGTTTTTCAACAGCATTCTCGGCCGAGCACTCAGTAATCCTGCTAGGTCTCGAAGAATGGTCTTTCTGCTTCGCGATTGCTGGAATAGGTTTCACGACATACTTCGGATGCAGCTTCTTCACAGGTGATTCCTTAAAAGAAGGCTTGACTAAATAAGAATTTTCCTCAAGCAACAGATGTGGGGATCCAGCAAACAATTTCTGTACCTGTTCCAGGGACGTTCACAGATCGAGTCAAAATTTACATAATTAAGGAAAAAAAGTACGAGAGAATAGAATTAACAAAATAGAATAGTTGCCAATGTTAAGAGCAGCTTTACCTTTATCAATCTATGCAACTCAAATACTTGAACAGAGAACACCCTTTGCTGACTGAAAAAAAGTAATTGTCGCATTAGAAATACTCAAAAGGACATGCATCCAACCGAAATAAACAAACATGTCGTCACTCTCGGGAAAAAAAAACACTCTTTAGATCAGTACTGGACTTCAGTTTAGCTACAATTGTTTATATTCATAAATGGAGAAATACTTAGAATAGATAAACTAATGAAGTAGATGCCAAACTTTGGCCATATATATGACAAGCATATAATTGAGACCTTGAACAACAAAAAGAAAGAATAAAAAGCATATATATGGCCAAAATTTGGCCATATATACGACATATCCAAACACAGAAAGAATAAACAGCTCAAACTTCGATAACTGCAACAATAACAAAAAAGCATGCAAACATAACCCTTCTTCATTTTCCATATTTTCCTTTTGTTCTTGGATCAGTGACCTAAATCTAAGAGGAGAATGGTTCATTTTCCTATGTTAAGACATTGAATATGACAGATTTATATTCTACAAGATTCCGTTGGAGGAAACTCTAGCCAACAAAACCCTGGGAACAAAATCAAATGCATTATAGATATTCCTATATGTAATTACTTAGATCCCTTCTTCTCACAGCATGTGTGAACTGTTTGAACTAAAGCCTGAGTTTATTTCTTCTTCAAGCGGGGATGGGAAGGTACATGAACCAAGTGGCAATTCATCTAAGTAAGCCCACAAAGAGCTAACTGATATGATGGTATAGAATATCTAAAGAAATACCAGAATCTACAAAATGATATGACAAATAGATAATACTTCGCAAGAATCATCCTCAGGAAAGACATATTTTCGGCTAATCATTCACATTAAGCATTAAAATAGAGTATATATTTATCGTTCTTTCTTTTCTTTTCCTTTTAGAAGTATGGCTTCATGGATGATGTATCAAGATCACAAATAAATATGTGCACTAGCTAGCAGACCAAATAGGTAAGAACCAGCATAATATAGTATCTTTATGAAACTTGAGAAGAAGAATATAACATATTCAACTATGCATAAGAAAATTTGAGCGCATTTTCGATGTTTTAACCAAAACAAACATTCAAATACGAAATGTTAAATGCAGATATCTGGTAATCTATGTAGATCACAGACATGCCAGGAAAATATATCTTTGGAAAGTTTATGTCATATTTTAGGTATAATGTCTAAGAGGTTTATTAAACATTTGAATATGTATATATAAATTCCCTGCAGTGAGCTAACTTGGAAACACATCCTAATTTATAACACTGGCAATCTGTATAAGAAATTATCATGTATGCTAAGACAAACCAACTTACTTGGCAATCTCTTTTCTTGCTTTCCAAAATTGCTTCTGACCTATTACACCAACAACATCATCAGGAGATATGTCCAAACTCGATACAGAATCCAGAATAGAAGTCTCGGAGACATCATCATTTCTGTCTGCATCTCTCCCTTGTGATATACTGTGCATTTTGTCTTCATCGCATTTATTGGAGTTTTTATGACTGTTTCCAACAGAGGCTCTGGAACATGGTTCACTTCTAATCCTTGAGACATTAATCTCTTCCACACCACCGTCAGAATGCCCTTGATGTAGTTGTGTATTGACATCCTCTGATCTTCCTAAACCGTTACCTGAAATATTTTGATGTCTGGAGTCTGATGATGCACACACATACTTCCTGTGATGTGAGATCCTTTCTCCAGCTGATGCATGTGATGTACTCTTCTCCTGAAAGTCCCTACTGGTGATAGATTCTGCCAGGTTCTCTTCATCCTGGTTCCTAGAACTTTGTCTTGACCTCAAGTCCGTAGTATTTGGTCGTTTCAGATGTTTATCCCCAGCATTATGAAGTTGCGATGAAGAAACACAAGTACCAGATACAACCCTTCCCGTATTGTTAACTGCATTAAAGGGAATAAGCATTTCCTGTTCCACATTTTGCTGAGGTTTGGTGGTACCAGTATTCATTTTTGGCTGAGCAAACGTTGGAACCATAAAATCATCCTCATCACCAGCCCTGTTCGGGTGAGTGGTCTTTGAGTTAGGGAAGTAGCGTGTGCGAAATGAACTGCTTTCAGCATTTGGTTTTCGATAATTTGCATTATCTGTGGATTTCTGTTCTGAATCCCGTGTCATGGTTTTATGATTCACACAATCAGAGGAGCGAGAATGAATCTCCTCAGCAAAGTGATGAGGTGTAGGCGGAGGGATGTAATATGGTGAAAACACGGTCCTTTCATGCCCACCCCCCTATAAACAAAAACACAATCAGCAATTAACAATGATCACAAAAGAGAATGGCGTACATAACTTGACCGGTTATTAAATTCGAGGAATCATCATCTTCTAACATAAAAATAGCATAAAATATATTTCAACTTACTAACAATAAAATTTCCAACTTACTAATAATGAGGGAGGATAACCATATTTGGAATTTGTAGCAAGTGAGGAAAATGAAACGTGACTTCACTTGCGAGCAAATTTAACTTAAAGATACAAAAGATAAAGAGAAAATTATTTCTCTCAAAACATATTTGACAATACCAAATACAGACTTGATTACACTCTAGATAACACCAAAAAGAGGATAAGCATTTACTCTAAATTTGAAGCAACTGTTATACAGACTGTATTACTTGGATGATTCCAATCCTATACATCTAAAGCCATTCCATTCAAACCCGTGTTTCAAACAATAAACTGCATAGCAACAGCACCCATATCTTATACAAACACCTATAGAAATGTAGTCATCTAATACTCAAACTCAGAAACCACATAAACATCGTTATCAGGATTTGCAATTAAAAAGCAACATGTAATCCTCTCAAGTTTAGACTAATCAAAGCACTGTCAAGCACAAGTAAATAAATCTTCTCTTATGAAACAATGAAATATCCATATAAGTATAGGTAAGGAACTAACCTGGCTCATGGAAGCTGAGGCAGAAGAAACTGTATTACTAGGTGGTAAAGGCAATGTAGAACCTGAACCAGAATTGAACCTTTGAGATGGAATACTAAGTTGTTCATATAAAGCCATCTTGTTCCTTGGTGGTGCCCTTGGTCCTCCTTTCTCTGTGTCATTTACATGTAGTCTTGGAAACAAAGGTCCTACACTCTTCTCCTCATCTTTTCCACTTCTCATCTTTTCCAACCCCAAATCCACTTAACCAAATCAATATTTCACTCTTATAAAATCACAAATTCCCCAAAATTTAAATTCTTACACCAACAAAATTTAAATTCCTACACCAACACCCAGATATCCAAAATCAATCCTTGTTCAGGAACAACAAATAACAAAATTTCAAAGAAGCCAGCCTTGAAATGGAACAAAATTTTGACCTCTATTTACAGAACCCACTTCAGAAAAACTTCTAATTTCCCAAATTCAGACTCTAACAACAATACCCAGATAGCTCAAATCGATCCTTCAAAAAAAAAAGACCCCAAAACTTCACAGAAGCGAAATATCAAACACCTTGAAAGGAACAAAAATTTGATCTCTATTTACAAAACCCACTTCAGAAAACTCAAAATTTCCCCTATTACATCAAACCCCAGATCGAAAAAGCTGAACCCCAATCAAAACAACCGTATGAAAATCATTTTCTTGGTGTGTAATTCAACCGTATATCTGAGAAAAGAAAGGGGGGCGTGGAGATGAGAAAGAAAATCGGGAAGAAAATATCTAATCTGAAGGAGAAAGATATAAACCAGTAAAAAGGCTTAAAAAGATAGATTCGACAAAAGAGGAGGTGGAAGAGAGAATCCTCAATCTTTCATTTTTAATTTTTATTTTCTAGAGAAAGAGGAGAAAAGTGTAGGTGCTGCGGTCCTGTAGGACCCAAATGGATAAAATTAAAGGAAGCACTTTTAGGGATAGGAAAGGCAAATGAATCAAGAGGGAGTTTTGGACATTAGTGTTTTTGTGAAGCAAGTGGTGTTTTTTGTTGTTGGAATGGAAAATCAAATCCTGGTTGCAAGATCAAATAAGGGCAGAGTTCTGCACCACATATCAAATGTTTTCTTTTCATGTCTTTTACGATGACTACCTTTACCTATTATCTTATGAGCGAGGATGCATAGATTGATCTCGTAAGATTTGACCCAGTTTTCTTTACATTCCCAAGGACAGTGAATTTGAAGTTAATACGTTGGAGATACGTTTTTTTTTATGAAATTTGAGGGTTCTATAAAAGATGAGTATAATTTGAGTTGTATAACACCATTATCTGATATTCTGAAAACTAACTGTCGAAATTAAAATCGGTAAATGGTGAGGCTTGCTATTTAAAATTGTGCTCATTTTTTGTAGGAATCTGGAGTTTAAAAAGAGGAATGTATCATCAGAATATCATCTTCAAATTCATTGTCGTTTGGACTCTAAAGAAAAAATTGGTGAAAATATTGTTAGATAGTGTCCATATAAGATTGTTTATGAGTCCTCCCTCTTATCTTATACGAGAATTACTATATTCATGGGAAATTGTTGTGTCAAGTTACAAGCTTGTTACATGAGTTTACCAATTTACACATAGGTTTTCGGATTCCATGTAATTGAAAGGTTATTTTTATTAGGAACTGAGAAGGACAGTTGCTAAGGAAATTAGATAAGTTGAAATTTTTGTCATGTTACATAATGGACATGCAGTTTTCCACTACGATAAGTTGATCTAGAGAGAAATATAAAACCACTGTAAATCTGGATACAGAAAAGTATGGATACCAGTTTCACAAACTGGGAAAACTTTTATAGGTATGGAGCCGTGGTACATGTACCAAGTACACGTACCGGTGTAGCTATAGTTCGGCAGCGATTTAGTGGTACGCATACCCGGTATCCATACCACAAAAAGTCTGTGAACTCATGAACCTGGAATGGTACGCATACCTAAATATGCATACTGAAAAAGGACTGTTGGTTTTGAAACCGTATTCATACCCGGTACATAAACAGATAAATTTTTGTATGTTCCGGAACTTATATTTATCTTAAGGGTACACATACTTGGTACATGTATCATGACAAATATAGTCACGAGCTAGGTTGAAGTACACGTACCTGGTACACGTAATTACCTTGTCGAATATTTTCAGATGCACAAAATATTGTTTCTGTGAGATAATTAGCATTTGAATAAATCTCTAAGAACATTATATAGACATGATTAATCACATTATAACCTATGGTTGTGATTCAAATTTAAAGTCTTAAGTGTTTATGAAAATGATTAAGCTTATAGTTCAATCGGTTAGTTTCGTCTAACCGTTTATGAACAGTGTCTTTGTACACGGTTCGGTTACGGTTCATCCTAACCATAGTGTATATCTTGATATGTCAATGACATTTAAAAGCTTCATCTAACGGTGGTTATTTATTGCTTGGTTCCAAAGGTATCTTAGCTTAAACCTAAAGCAACCTATGCTTTGAAAGTATATAAAAGGGGAACCTTAAGAACTGGGATCTTTGAATCCTGACACTAATTTTTTGTGTGTCCTAGTTGTGAACTAGAGTCGTCCTCTTCCAAAAACCCTTTTAGGGTTCAAAGACTTCATGGGGATTCGTGAAGCCAGGTCCAACTATCTTTTATCTTGATAGTTCGAGTATCCTGATCTTGACCGATTGTTGATCTTTCTCCATCAATCAAGATAGATATAATTCACAAAGTTCTATTCGTCTCAAACTTTGTTGATTCCACAAGTTTAACACTTGTGGGGTGAATAATAATATAGGTTGCTCTTCGGGAAGCATAAGTCAGGATTTTGAGGTTATCTATACTTTGTCTATTGCTATCAATTTCCAGTCTCACCTTGATCTACAATAAAAAGGAAATCACACATATATACTTATATGTGGGAGGCTGATTGGTTTAAAGTGTTCAATTGAGTTGAAGCAACTCTTAGGCTGTAAGGGACGTCAGCTAAGGGAATCAATTGGGCGGAGTCCTGCTAGTATTAAATAAGCATAAGAAGCGCGACTGTAACTGAATTTATGTGAGGGTTTAATTCGGTCTCAACTACATTCCAATCTGAAGTTACTTGGTAGTATGCTAGTGTCTGTAACGGCTTAATGGAGTTTGGTGTTCAATCTGGACTAGGTCCCATGGTTTTCAGCATTTGCGGTTTCCTCGTTAACAAAATTTATGGTGTCTGTGTTACTTCTTTTCCATATTTTATTGTTTATCTTTATAACTGAAATATCACTGGTTGTACGTAAATCAATCAAATTAGATACATCCATCCTTCTTTATTGGATACGACTTGATCTATACTTGGATATTGATCTTTGGAACCGTCCAAGTTCTGTCACACGCAAATCAGGTTCACGGACTTGTCTCTGTAAACTTTCTGATGGTGGGAGAAAGAGATATAACTCTAAATATTATTCCTTGATTGAGATTCATTAAGTTGAACTCTCGAAATTTTATTTATGTTTGTCCATACAGGTTTCCTAAGAAAAAGTTAGTGGTCTATTTTGGTACCTACTGCGTTTTCAGATAACAAATGAGTTATGCTAAAGTGGATAGTATAATAACGAAGATAATTGGATTTTTGCAGACAACAAAAATATTAAAGCCTTTTATCTTTCTGCGATACATATAAGAAGGAAAGACTCAATCAATGTTCTTAAAAAATCCAATGGTGAATGGACTAGTAACCCTGATATTATTTCTAAGGAGTTGTTATCTCATTTCCAAAATATGTTTCAACATGACCATCGTATTCGTGTTGCTCCTCCCTTCTTCTTGTTAGCAACCAGTTGGCCAATAAAAATAAGCGTATTACCTGTGAAGATATCAAGTATTACACTACTAATAAGTTCACTTAGTCCATGAAACAACCTCATTCTTTCATTCGTTCTTTCCTTCTTTTATAGATATGTTCTATTAGAGCGCTGCTCGGTAGAGCTCACAAGTTTGGTTATCTCAAGATTGTTAACAATGATGTACAAAACTACATCTTGATTTCTAGTCTAATAAAGTAAAGTCTCAAAGTAGGATGAGAGTATGGTAAAAAAACGAAGGCTGAAGATTGGGAAAAAAAGAAAGAAAAAAAACGAAGACATTTGCAAGAACTTCATCAACAAAGAGGTATGTAAAGAATGGCATATCCTACTTACTCATGACAATTAGCATATGCATTTTGTCTTATGAGACTATGTCATATGATTTTAGTAGATTTAATATTGCAAAGAAGAAATTTTGAGTTCAAGCTTATTTTGGTTAAACTCTCGAAATATGATTCAAGAAATGGATGTTTGTAAATCCTTTACAATTTTAGTTAAAAACAATTTATTGTTCAAGAACTATTAAAGTTTCAAGTTGATCATTTGGAAATTGCCCAAGCAACGATGCATATTGTATATGAATTTTGAATGTTTCAAACTAATTATGTGAGAAAAAGAACAGCTCGGCGATAGGTAAACATACTTGTATATTTTACCAAAGTCATCTGAATTCCGCAGACTGTAGAGGTTCGCAAACCCGGTTTCCAAATCCCTTACATTTGATGTCTGGAATTAGGTAGGTTCGCAAACCCCTAGTATTTGATTTTTACGAACTTCTACGGTTTGCAAACCCAATTCGCAAATTCTTAGGCCCGGACTTCGTGATTTGTCGCAGATTTGGTTTGTAAACCTGTTTGGTTCTAGTATTAGAAGATGTCATGAACTCTTCTAAATGATTATATGCTTTTTCTACAATTCTCATAAACACTTCTAAGATAAATTAATACACAAAATCACTTGCGGTTGTGGATAATTGATTAAGTCTTGAGTATGTTGAACACCGATATTTCTTGTAAGTTTAAAAGCTACTTAGCCGTTATGAACCATCATTATGCACGATTCCAGAACCCTGGACCAAAATGCATATTCTTATGCGTAATTGAAAGGAAGAATCTATGCTTACATGAATTCCTAATAAGAATTTCATCTAAACTAAGAAAGTGGTTGCTTTAATTCCAAGCAACCCTACCTTGAATTCAATGCTACCTGGAGTCTTGAAAGTATATAAATATAGAGATTCTTGGGACATGATTTCTTAATCCATGGCACTATTTTTTCCTAGTTTCTAAGCTAGAGTCTTCCTCTATAACTTAGGTTTCCTCTGAGAAACATAATTACGTTACGACTTTGAAGACTACACTTAAGGATTTTTAAAGATCGATCAGACTATCTTTTACTTGATAGTTTGTGTATCTGAATGTTATTTTTATAGCTCTTTGAGGTTTTTGTAATCTTGGATCAGGAACGAGATAGATACAAAGCACAAAGTTCTTCTTCGTCTCAGACTTTGTGATTCCTCAAGATAGATATCTAACTCTTCTATGATTTTTTTTATTATTCTTAGAGGTGGTTAGTAATAGAGGCTTCCCAGCTTATTGACTATAAGTGTTTCATATTTGTGAGGTTTCTCGTACTTTGTTTACAGCAAACATATTTCCAAACCTAGATTGAAAAATAAAAAGGGAAATAAAATAGGTTTGTTTGTAGAGGCAGATTGGTATCGAAAGTCTTCACTAAGATTGAAGCAACCCTTAGGCTGTAAAGGACGTCAGATAAGGGAATCAAGTGCGCAACATCTTGCAAGGTCAAGAGGCGTAAGGAACACGAATGTAGTTGAATTTCTTACGGTTAATTCAGTCTCAACTACATTCCTGTCCAAATTCTGACATTAGGCTAGTGTTTGTTGTGGTTTAATACATTGTGGTGTTCAAAGATGGACGAGGTCCTAAGGTTTTTTTGTAGGTGCAGTATTCCTCATTAACAAAATTTCTGATGTCTTGTGTTTTTCTTTTTTCGCGTTATATTATTTGTCTTGTTAATAGGAATATTAATAACACAAGTAGTCCTTGAAATAAATACAGATAGTTTAAGTCCTTATTATTTGAGATAAAAAAAACAAGTCTCACTCATGTTGAATTCATATCTTGAAATTATATTGCAAGTCTCATACTTGTTAGAATCTGGATCCTCTTAATTCAAATACGACTAGATTAATCTTGGTTATTGATTTTTGAGATCGTAAAAGAACACTTCTACACAATCAGTTTCATATTGATAGTGGGAGAGAAAGAGATAAACTTTATATACAATATTCTTGAAGGGTATTTGCTTTAGCCTACTTATGATTTTATTAGGTTTTGTACATGTTAGAGCATTGCTCGATCGAACCCACGAAGCGTTGGTATGTCATGTTTGGTTGTCATATTTTATTGAATCAAAACTCATGTTAAGAGTCGCTTGATTATGTACTAGAGTTAAAATTCGTGTAGGTTAGCTTGAAAGTATTAAAATATGAGACATTACACGTATTGCGAACTCTTGAAGATGTGAAGAAGCAAGGAGCTACAATGGCAACAATCATCCTTCCACTTGAGGTTAGTGATATTTGACTTGAAATGTTTTATTCTCTAACGTATATTTCAAGTCGTGCATATTGAAAACATAAATGCGAAGCATATATGAACTCTAGATATACATAGTATTAAGGAATACAATACGAGGTTTATTTCTTAACCGTTAAACTTTGTAGATAAGACATCGTCATAATCATTTGAATTTTATTGTGATTATATATGGGTATGAGGTGAGGATTTCATCCTAGGGAACAATGTTTACATGTGTTCTAAGGAAGTAAGTTCATAAACTTGTTTGTGAACCGAAAAGGAAATTGGCAGGAGTTATTGGTTTTGTTATTCATTGCATATATTATGAACAACCAATATGTGTGATAGAGTATAACCGCTCACAACTTGTTGTGTTCTTGGTAGAACTATTCAAAAAGTCCTGACTTATGTATTGGTATAACTTTTATTAGTAAAACTAATCTTAAGTAATCACCTGTGGTATGATCGGATTATGTCTGAGCTTGGGGAAAGGGAACCGATCCTTGTAAGGGGAAGGGAACCGATCCTAGTAAGGGAAAGGGAACCGATCCTAGTAAGGGGTGCAGTACATCAAGGGGAACCGATCCTTGTATGGGGTGCAGCAAGGTTTATAGCAGAAAGAGGAACCTATCATATGGACATGTGCAACACATATAAGTTAGATACCATATATATGTGGGGAACCGATCCTAGTACCTAGTCAACCGAATCTTTGGGAAGCTAGTGTGACTATGCGTAGTACTCACATGGAGGTAGAACCGAAACTTGTTTGGTAGAACCGTTAAACCCATGATTGTGATTGAATGTTGGTTTGATCAATCACATAGTTCTTGAAAGTCAGATGAACCAATTCTAAACTTTTTTGGAAGTTTGGCAAATCGGTTTCAAGGTTGTAAGTATGAAAGAGAACTTACAAAGTAAAAATGTCGACAAACTTTGAACACGTGCTGTAAATATTTATTTCTATAATTGTTCAAAGATATTCCTTAACGGCTAAAGGAAGAGAATCCCAAGACCGAAACATAAGTAAGTTAAGAATCTTTTAATTAAGGTTATTAATTTCATTTTGTAGGGAAATTATGGAATTAGTAATGTGCATTTACTAATTAGATTTTCCGAGAGATTTCGATCGTTATTTTTGGACAGAGCATTTCCAGGAACTATGGAAAGCGAATTTGTGCTTTAATGAATATCTTGAGAATATTTTCGGTTTTGGAAATTCCTTGCTGTCTAAACTTCCTTGTCTATAAATACACGAAATTTGCCATTTTAGTAAACTAATCCTTCGTAACAACAAATTTACTCTTTTGTTGTTGTTACTGGTGTAGCCGCCTATCGGAGAGGAGAGTAATCTAATTAGGTGAAATCTATTACGACCGCTCAGTTTAAAGTCTTCTTTGGGATTGAGAAGCTCTAGCGCGACCCGTTGGTGGAAAACTAGATAATTGCGGTTTATCTTTGTTTTCGATTGATTTGATTGACTAACGGTGGTTGAAATCTGATTACATCTAGTTTGTTTATTCTTGAGAATCTTCTCTTCTGATATAAGATTCACTCAAACTAGTTCAGAGTTTCGACAGGGATATTTATACTATTATTAGTTCTAAAGACGATCTTTTGATAATCCATTGTTAACAGACTACGTTCTTTGCGTGATTGATCACGAGAGATTCAAGTGATTGTGTGCAGGATTTTATTGAATATTTAAGAAGATTTGAAAAAAAAGAAGATATTGAAGATCTGACTTGGATTTTACAATCTTTGGTGTGCACAATACTTTTTCGGTAAAAGAGAATCCAATTGATAATCGGTTTATCCTTATGGTAGATTGGATTGATTAATTGAGTAGATCGGCATCAACACGGTCCTTCGGATTAAAGGTGTTGTTGTCTTAATCTTAATAGATTACCTTTGGGTGATTGAACATAAGATAGATCTAGACCTGACGAAGGAGTTTATGTTGAGATAAACAGAAGAGCCTTTGTCCGAATCATATCACTTGGTTGAATAGAGTTGATACCAAGCAGATTTCTTGTTCCTTTACTGTTTGGAATACGAACCAAAGGGATTGATCCAAGTACGTGACTTATTTATAAGTTGGAGGCGTGGGAATACAGACGGAACTAGGTGAACTATAGGGTTAGTTACTTGGTCTCAACTATAAGAAGTTAGTGTAATTTTGTGTAACGGATTAATCCTGAGAGTTCAATTCTGGACTAGGTCCCGGGGTTTTTCTGCATTTGCAGTTTTCCTCGTCAACAAAATCTTGCTTTGTCATTTACTTTTATTTTCCGCATTATAATTGTTTTATTATAATAAAAGTAGATTACACAAACGTTAATTCCTATTTACTTGATAAGCAACCCTATTGTGTTTGGTTAAGTCTGAACCTTTGTATCAAGTAAACATACTTCGTTGTTGTATTGTCTCGATCTCGTATCCATAGACGATCACACGAAGTGTGAACCGATTAGTTGTATTGTATCGACTCAGTCCATAGACAATCACTTCCGGAGAAACGACTTATAGGTAGGAAAAGTTTTAGCTTGAGGTATATTTGGGTACCCTCGCATTTTCAAATGGTATCAGAGCGGGCAAACACGTAAAAGATCTAAAAATCTGTGTTTGGTGCGATCCAACCTATATGATTGAATCTAATGTTCGATTTAATCAACGTCACAAGATCTTCATAAGATCTTTCACAAGACTCTGATGAATACTCCACAGGTCTTGTAAAGATCTTAGACAACGTGATTGAACAAAACCAGTCGCTAGCTGATGAAATCAGTAATATCATGAGTGATAAAAAACTGGCAAAAACTTTGGATGGTTCCAATGATCCTTTAAAATGTTCAATTTCGACATCTAGATGTTGTAAACAGAATAAGAAGAAACAGTCCATGAATTTTCTTCAAGAAGGATGGATTCATTTATGTCAGAAAATTTGTTTAAAAAAACTTCTGATTAATCGCGTTATGAATATTCATAAGATCTTAACAATCCTTCATAAACCTGGTGAACAATGTCTGGGAGCCTTCACTTTGAAAACAACTTCACCATTCCAGTGGTTTCTCCATAGTGGTTGTAGTAGACATATGACAGGTGATCTCTCCTGGTTCACGAGGACTGAAGACTATAAAGGAGGGTCGGTAACATTCGGAGATGGAAGCAGCTGTCTTATCAGCAAGAAAGGTACAATAAAAATTCCTGGTATTCCTGAAATTCATGATGTTGTTTACGTTAAGGGTATGAAAGCAAACCTTTTGTCTGTAAGTCAAATTTGTGATAAAGGTAACAAAGTTATCTTCAATATGAAAGGTTGTGATATTGAAGACAAGTCCGGGAAAATAATTTTTCGAGGACGTAAAAGTATGAATAATTGTTACCTTCTTGATATAAAGTCCAACTTGTATTGTAACTTGACTAAGATTGAGTCAACCTATTTGTGGCATGAACGGTTTGGTCATATCAACTACCGTATGCTAGGAAAGCTCATTAATCGTGAACTTGTCAAAGGTGTTCCAAAAATCAACACTAAAGTAGAAGGTGTTTGTGGAGCATGCCAAAAAGGTAAGCAAGGAAAAATTCTACACAAATCTTCTCGAGACATAGCCACTCGGGATCCTCTCGATCTTATTCATATGGATCTATTTGGTCCAATCCAACAAGCTTCCGTTGGAGGTAATAAGTATGCCTTAGTAATGGTAGATGATTACACTCGGTTCACATGGGTTGCTTTTCTAAAAAAAAAAAAGAATGACACTCTTGAGAAATTCAAAATTATTGTGAACAGGATACAGAATGAACAAGGTCGCAAGTTTAAAAAAATAAGAAGCGATCATGGTACATAATTCAAGGATACAGAAGTATATGAATACTGTAATGAACTTGGGATTACCCAACAATTCTCTGCTCCTATTACACCTCAATCGAATGGTGTAGCTGAGAGAAAGAATAGAAATATTCAAGAGATGCCAAGAGTAATGCTTCACAATAAAAACCTACCATTAAATTTCTGGGGGGACGCTGTTTTTACATCCTATTATCTAATAAACAGAGTTTACTTAAGATCCAAAACTCTAAACACTCCATATGAACTATGGTATGGAAGAAAACCCAATCTGAGCTACTTAAGGGTTTTCGGAAGAAAATGTTGTATTCTCAAGGATAGAGAACATAAAGGAAAATTTGATTCCAAAAGTGATGAAGGAATTTTTCTTGGTTATCCCTCTGATAGCCGTGCCTTCTGGGTATACAATATCAGAACCAAGGTCATGATGGAATCTATTAATGTTGTTATCGATGACATTAGTGACTTTTGTCAAGACAAACACATTGCAATGCAGCTTCCTCCCTCTGAAACTGTTATTAAAGAAAAACAGATTGTAAAAGAACCATCTGTGGTTCCTCTAATTAGTGACGTTGATGACAAAGATGATAATGAAAGTATTGTTGAACAACCTAATGATAATGAATATAGTGTTCAAAAACCTGCTAAGTGGGTACATCAAAGACACTCTACTGAAGACATTATTGGAGATGCCAATGTAAGGGTTATGACCCGAAGAGAACTTCAGAATGTCTGTCACTATTCATGTTTTCTATCGTCAATACAACCAAAGAATATTGAGGAAGCAATTAGTGAACCTGCTTGGGCCAAATCTACGCATGAGGAACTCAATCAGTTTAAAAGGCAAGAAGTATGGGAACTTGTTCCAAAACCAGCGGGAGTCAACATTGTTGGAACGAAGTGGATCTACAAAAACAAATCAGACGAATTCGGAACAATTGTCAGAAACAAAACCAGACTTGTTGCTCAAGGATATTTTCAAATTGAAGGTATTGATTTTGATGAAACTTTTGCTCATGTTGCTCGTTTGGAATCTATTAGACTTTTACTTGCTTATGCCTGCTATATTAAGATTAAATTATTTCAAATGGATATCAAGTCTGCATTTTTAAATGGAGATCTAAAAGAAGAAGTATCCGTAGCTCAACCAAAAGGTTTTGAAGATCCATTGTTCCCATATCATGTATTTAAACTTAAGAAGGCCATGTATGGTCTAAAACAAGCTCCACGATCTTGGTATGACAAATTGACATCCTTTTTACTTCAAAAAGGATTCTCTAGAGGTGGTGCTGATAAAACTCTTTTTACCAAGTGGTGAGGCAACCATGTCCTTATAGCTCAAATATATGTAGACGATATCATATATGGATCCACCTCAAAAACTCTAACAGATGAATTCCTAAATCTTATGAGTGGAGAATTCGAAATGAGTAATGTCGGAGAATTGTCCTATTTTCTTGGTTTGAAAATACAACAACAAAAAGACAATATTATTCTTTTTCAAGAAAAATATGCAAGGAACCTTATTGAGAAATTCGAACTAAACAAGTCAACTCCTATGGCAACACCAATGCCAACTACTGGAAAACTTCAATCCAATCCAGGAGAAAAATCTGTTGATTAGAAACTTTATAGATCCATGATCGGAAGCTTGCTATACTTAAATGCAACAAGGCCAGACATTTCTTTCAGTGTGGGATGTTGCGCCATATTTCAAGCGGATCCTAAAGAATCACACTTTAAAGCTGTAAAATGTATCATAAGATATGTTGGTGGTACTGTAGATTATGGTATATCATACTCTATGGATACAAACAATAATCTTGTTGCCTATTCAGACGTTGATTGGGCAGGGTGCGTAGAAGATCGGAAAAGCACCTCAGGTGGTTGCTTATATGTTGGTCAAAATCTTGTTGCTTGGCACAACAAGAAACAAAATTCACAGTCTTTATCAACCTGTGAAGAAGAATACATTGCTGCTGGTACATGCTGCACCCGATTATTATGGATGAAACAGATGCTCATCGACTATGGAATAAATATTCCAACTATGAACATCCTTTGTGATAACTGAAGTGCTATTCGCTTGACTGAGAATCCATTTGAACATTCTCGTACTAAACACAGACATTAGGTATCATTTTATTAGAGAATTGTATGAGAATGGTGTTACCAAATTGGAGTACTTTCCATCTGAGCGTCAACTAGCTGATATTCTTACTAAACCCTTAGGTAGAGAAACTTTTGAAAATCTAAGGAAAGCCATAGGAATTATCAAGGTACATTAGTACCGTGTGAACCCTTATGGTTTGGGTGACTTTTTGATTTAGCGGGATTAAGTTCTAGCCCTAGTAGGTAGGATTTATCAAAGGATTATGAGGGGTTCTAATAGAAACAGTATGTGAAAAATTCATAATATGTTGAATCGTTTTTTGGTTTAGCATAAAAACATATGTGTTTCGACGGTTTTCAACTTTTGCTTGCAATTGTTAAAACCGGTTTTCAACCTTTATCTGGTAAAGGTTGAGGTGAGTTGTTGTTCTTTTGTTTATGCATAAGGATGACAATGTGGTGATATTTCGATATCAATTCTCTATTGACGAAGATGTTATCATATTGGAGAAGTGGATGCGAAATTTGAGGTAACAATCTTGTTAGTTAATTATTTTCCTGTTTAAGAAAAGCCTGAGTTTATATTATATATATTTGTTGCTTTTGCTTAACAAAATTTAGGTTCAATGGATACTTATTCCATGATGTGTGTGTGGATGTTTGTTTCAATTGGTTCCTGTTAATAAAAACTATTGTTATCTTACTTTATTATGTGGTATCAATCGTTTAGGCTTACAAAATTTTGGTACAATTGATTTGTGTGTGATTCAATTGGTTCCGGTTAAGAAAAATTATTGTTATCTTTCTTTTGTATGGTATCAATTGTTTAGTCTTACAAAATTATGGTGCAATTGCGGTGCTTTTAATGTCTATGTTGTTTCAGTTGCTTCCGGTTGAGGTGAGTAATTATGCAAGTTGATTTATTTTGGTTTTTATGAATTATTTATGTCTTAACGAAATAATATGTGTACGGGATGAGTTGTTTAGTCCAATTCGATTCCGGATAAGAAACTAAGTTAATTCTGATCTTAGTTTGTCTTGTCAAAGTGAGGTTTCGGTTATTCAAGTCTAATTGAATGCCTAAACAAGGAAATGCTAGTTAACTAACCTAGTTTTTGGCTTGTTTAAAATTGAAAGGTCTAAGTTTATGGATAATTAGAACTTGATGAGAAAAATGGAGTTTATCTTTATTTTGGTCTTATCGATTTAAGCGGTTGTTTTTGAACAATCGGTTTAGCAAAGGGACTAATGTGATTAGTTGTTTTTGGTTTGCTAAACTAAATGGGAAAAATTGTTTCGGACAATTGTTTCCTTGGTAACATATCAAAATACGACTACTTGTAGTTTCGGTTTTGATATTGGTTATCAGAACATGATGGATGGAACCTTCGTGCCCAACTCTACAAGTTTGCAAGTTTATTTTGAGATTTGTAAGATTCTTTTCGTGTTGTCCTTTATTTTTTCGTTTCTTTGTCATTTTTGTGACAAAAAGGGGGAGAAATATATGGAGTAAACAGGTGGTGCTGGTATTGATTTTATATTGATTGGCATCGCTAGGGAAAAGAACATTTCTACTTGAATGTTTTATCTAACGAAAGAGTGAAAGCACAGACTAAGGGGGAGTTACATGTCATATTGATTTGTATAACAAAGATGTGCGGATTGAATATCTACCTATCTTCCTTAAGGGGAGTATTTTCTTTGTTATTATAATGTCAACAGCGGCATTTTCAAGGATTGAATCTAAGCAGTTTTACCGTGCTGTTGAATCGGGAATCAAGCGGATTGTAATGAATTCTTGTAATTTGTTTATCCGTATGAGGTAAGAGTTTTGTCACTAAAATTGACAAATGGGGAGATTGTTAGAGCATTGATCGGTTGAACCCACCAAGCGTTAATATGTCAAGTTTGGTTGTCATATATTAGTGAATCAAAACTCATGTTAAGAGTCGCTTGATTATGTACTAGAGTTAAACTTTGTTTAGGTTAGCTTGAAAGTATTAGAATATGAGACATTAGAAGTATTGCGAAGTCTTGAAGATGTGAACAAGCAAGGAGCTACAACGACAACAATCATCCTTCCACTTGAGGTTAGTGATATTTGACTTGAACTGTTTCATTCCCTAACGTATCTATCAAGTCGTGCATATTGAAAACATAACTGTGAAGCATATACGAACTCTATATAGACATAGTATTAAGGAATAAAATACAAGGTTTATTGCTTAACCATTAAACTTTGTAGATAAGCCATCGCCATAATCATTTGCATGTTATTGTGATTATGTATGGGTATGAGGTGAGGATTTGATCATAGGGAACAATGTTTACATGTGTTCTAAGGAAGTAAGTTCATAAACTTGTTTGTGAACCGAAAAGGAAATTGCCAGGAGTTACCGGTTTTATTATTCATTACATATCTTATGAGAAACCAATATGTGTGATAGAGTATAACTACTCACAACTTGTTGTGTTTTTGGTAGATACATTCACAAAGTCCTGACTTATGTATTGGTACAACTTTTATTAGTAAAACCAATCTTAAGTAATCACCTGTGGTATGATCGGATTATGTCTGACCTTGGGGAAAGGGAACCGATCCTAGTAAGGAAAAGGGAACCGATCCTTGTAAGGGAAAGGGAACCGATCCTAGTAAGGGGTGCAGTACATCAAGGGGAACCGATCCTTGTATGGGGTGCAGCAAGGTTTATAGCAGAAAGGGGAACCGATCCTATGGACATGTGCAACACATATAAGTTAGATACCATATATATGTGGGGAACCGATCCTAGTACCTAGTCAACCGAATCTTTGGGAAGCTAGTGTGACTATGCGTAGTACTCACATGGAGGTAGAACCGAAACTTATTTTTGTAGAACCGTTAAACCCAGGATTGTGATTGAATGCTGGTTTGATCAATCACATAAGTCCTGAAAGTCAGATGAACCAATTCTAAACTTGTTTGGAAGTGCGGAATATCGGTTTCAAGGTTGTAAGTGTGAAAGAGAACTTACAAAGTAAAGATGTCGACAAACTTTGAACACGTGCTGTGAATGTTTATTTCTATAATTGTTCAAAGATATTCCTTAACGGCTAAGGGAAGAGAATCCTAGGATCGAAACATAAGTAAGTTAAGAATCTTTTAATTGAGGTTATTACTTTCATTTTGTAGGGAAATTACATAATTAGTAATGTGCATTTACTAATTAGATTTTCCGAGAGATTTCGATCGTTATTTTTGGACAGAGAATTTCCAGGAATTATGGAAACCGAGTTTGTGCTTTAGTGAATATCTTGAGAATATTTTCGGTTTTGGAAATTCCTTGGTGTCCAAACTTCCTTGTCTATAAATACACGAAGTTTTCCTTTCTAGCAAACTAATCCTTCGTAACAACAGATTTACTCTTTTGTTGTTGCTACTGGTGTAGCCGCCTATTGGAGAGGAGAGTAATCTAATTAGGTGAAATCTCTTACGGCCGCTCATTTTAAAGTCTTCTTTGGGATTGAGAAGCTCTAGCGCGACCCGTTGGTGGGAAACTAGATAATTGCGGTTTATCTTTGTTTTCGATTGATTTGATTGACTAACGGTGGTTGAAATCTGATTGCACCTAGTTTGTTTGTTCTTGAGAATGTTCTCTTCTGATATAAGATTCACTCAAACTTGTTCAAAGTTTCGACAGGGATCTTTATACTATTATTAGTTCTAAAGACGATCTTGTGATAATCCATTGTTAACAGACTCCGTTCTTTGCGTGATTGATCACGAGAGATTCAAGTGATTGTGTGCAGGTTTTTATTGAATATTTAAGAAGATTTGAAGATAAAGAAGATATTGAAGATCTGACTTGGGTTTTACAATCTTTGGTGTGTACAATACTTGTTTCGGTAAAGTAGGATCCAATTAATAATCGGTTTATCCTTGTGGTAGATTGGATTGATTAATTGAGTAGATCGGCATCAACACGGTTCTTCGGATTAAAGGTGTTATTGGCTTAATCTTAATCGAGTACCTTTGGGTGATTGAACATAAGATAGATCTAGACCTGACGAAGGAGTTTATGTTGAGATAAACGGAAGAGCCTTTGTCCGACTCATATCACTTGATTGAATAGAGTTGATACCAAAAAGATTTCTTGTTCCTTTACTGTTTGGAATACGAACCAAAGGGATTGATCCAAGTACGTGACTTATTTATAAGTTGGAGGCGTGGTAATACAGACGGAACTATGTGAACTATAGGGTTAGTTACTTGGTCTCAACTATACAAAGTTAATGTAATTTTGTGTAGCGGCTTAATCCTGAGAGTACTCAATTCTGGACTAGGTCCCGGGGTTTTTCTGCATTTGCAGTTTTCCTCTTGCTTTGTCATTTACTTTTATTTTCCGCATTATAATTGTTTTATTGTAATTAAAGTAGATTACACAAACGTTAATTCCTATTTACTTTATAAGCAATCCTATTGTGTTTGGTTAAGTCCGAACCTTTGTATCAAGTAAACATACTTCGTTGTTGTATTGTATCGATCTCGTATCCATATACGATCATACGGAGTGTGAACCAATTAGTTGTATTGTATCGACTCATTCCATAGACAATCACTTTCGGAGAAAGGACTTATAGGTAGGAAAAGTTTTAGCTTGAGGTATATTTGGGTACCCTCGCCTTTTCGGTACATACAGGTTGCCAAAAAAAAATTGGTGGTGTACTTATTATACTCTCCCTCTTTTTATTTTCATCTCACAAAGCTCTACATACCTACCAAAAATGAGTGCGTTTAAAAATACCAAACCTCATTATCTACCAATTTTAAGTTCAGCGGGTAGTTTTCAGATGAGTAGATGGTGGTGTCATACGTTTCATGATGTGCTCATTTTTGGTTTTAGGAAGGCAAAGCTTTGTAAGAGGAACACATCCCCAAAATATTATTTTTGAATTTGTTACCCTTTGGTTTTTATAAAAGACTTCCAAAGTTTAAGATATTGTGACAATAAAGGTGTTCATGGGAAATTATTGTATCTAGTTACAAGCTTGATATTAGAGTTTACCAAATTTTATGGACGTTATCAGATTTTATCAGATTGAATGATGGACTTTATTTGGAACTGGTAAGATAAATTATTTTGGGAATAGACAAAATGGAAATTTTATCATGCCATATAAATGGTCAAATGCAATTTTCACTATATAGTAACATCAACAAATGTGTTGAGCAGCGATGACATGGTTGTTTTGTCAAAGTAATGTCGCTCAACCCATCTTCATAATTCGCTCAACCAATATTATTTCTACTGATCAATAAACTCCATTTTCGTATAACAACAAATTAATTGGATTCCTGCAGCCGACAAAGATACTAAAGCCTTGCATTTGTATTGCATAGAAGAAGGAAAACTCATCCATGTTCTTAAAAAAATTAATGGTGAATGGACTAGTAACTATAATGTTATTTCTAAGGAGCCGTTATCTCATTTTTAAAATATATTTTAACAAAACTATGACATCCCCATTTAGCTGTCAATAACCAGATGGATTAATTGATATTATAGATGTCTCATCAACTTAATTCCAACATGTGAAGAAATCAAGCCATATATTAATCGTATTGGTGATTTAAGAAGCCAAGTCTTGATGGTTATCCCGTCATCTTCTTCAAAAAATGTTGGCATCTTGCGGGAAATACGGTAATTGACCTTGTCAAGCTTTGTTTCATATCAGGTACTCTCCCTCCAGGATTAAATCATGCAAATATGATATTTACCCTGAGATGTAAATCTCATGAAATCGTTGTATATTACTAACCCATTGCATTATGCAATATCATGTTGTATATGGTGGTTTTTATAATGAGGGGAAATGGTTATTTTATGACTCGTGTCGAATAAAAAATATACTCACGTGCTCAGTCGTGGCCTTGGCCTCATGAGAAAGCCTCCGCTCAGCCATATGAGAGAAGCTCTTCTCGCCTCATGAGAAAATCTCCACGCATCATATGGGCAAGGTTCAGCTTGACTCACGAACAATCCCCCCTCTAATCCATATGAGCGAGGCTCCACTTACCTCAGGAACAATCCTCCGTACAGACATATGAGCAAGTCTCTCTCTCATAATAAGAAAGCCCCTCTCAGCATAAATATCTAGGCTCCGCTAGCCAAACGAGTAAGCCTTAGCTTTCGGCCACTCCAAACCAACTTTCACAAACAAGATTCGGCTCTCAGCCTCTCCATACTCTTTTTTTTGGCATCACGGAATATATACGCGACTTCCAATAACATCCTTGCGAGATATACTGGTCATGTCTACTAATTATTTTTATGATGCATCCACTTTTGATTCCATGAGCATGAGAGAGACTTAGGTCTTCAATAAGTGCAACTTACACCTCCGCCTCACCAACACAACTCAAAGTTTGATAATATGTGTCTCATCCACTTCGTCCCACCTGTGAAGATATCAAGTCAGATTTCAATCTTATTGGTGATCTCATAAATCCAAGTCCTGGTAGTTATCCAGTCATTTTGTTCAAGATATGCTGATCTTGTGGGTAATAAGGTAACTTACCTTGTCAAATTTTTCTTCATATCAGGTACTTTCCCTCCTAGCTTAAATCATATTAATATTATCTTGACCCTTAAATATAAATCTCTTAAAATCGTTGTAGATTACTGACTCGTTGCATTATGCAATATCCTGCTATAGATGGTAATTTTTGTAATGAGGGGAAAATGACTATTTTAGGAATCATCTCGAATAAAACATATACTTATAGTCATAGTGCAAGCCTCGATGTAGACTATCTGAATATTCCGGGGTATGTGGTATAGAATGAATGCTCAGAAGGTCTTAATTATCATCCATAACAAAATAAAGAATCTATTTCTGAGCATACGAGGTATATGCTCAGAGAATCCAAACTAATGAAGCTTGTCCACAATAGTTTTTTTTTTGTAATTCCGGGACGGAATTCTTTAAAGGAGGTAATAATGTAACATCCGCATTTTTTGCATGCCGCATGCTCAAAGATGCGTCGTTGAATGAGATAAAGATTCATATCAAATCTTGTGTAGCTCGTTTAGGGAATGTTGACCCATAACAGAAGTAACACTACAATGGTGCATCAATTAGAGGCTATCTAAGTGTGATATTGCACCACTATGACGTGATACTCAAGTTGGGCATATGGCCAGAACTGGATGTGCACCATTATGGTGTTATTTCTGAAACTCGTTGTAGAGAAAACATGTGTACTTGGTACATGTTCATCCTCTTCCCTTTTTCTAGTTAGAAAAAAATGTAAGAAGGAAAGCATCAATAAGCTGTAAATCTTAGCCTATGAAGCATATATGATGCAAAAGCATCTTTATACCATGTTGTTTACTCAATATAGTTTCATGAGGCATATGCATCATCGTTGCTAAACTAAGAATGCACCACCATGATGCATTCCGAAGGAAGGGCCGAATGTTGCACACTTTTTTGCATCACTTGTAAAGACCCTTTGACCTATTCATAAGTGCATAATTCATATTTTTTTAGTGTCCATTCCATGCTTGTTTTAGCTATAATTCGTGCATTTTCTTTTGTTATTACTCTTGTTTTTTTTTATTTGTTTCTATTATGTGAATCATCTCAAGGAGAGTGAAAACTTTTACAAATGATCTAAGAAGATAAGTACTTCAAGTATCCAAGTGCCCAAGTCGAAGAGAAGCGAAAGAAGTGTGAAGAAAAGGAGCAAAAATGCTCAAAATCAAGAGACGGAACAAAGACTAATATTAAGTCACTCAAATTCAGTATTTCTCATCATCACCTTGAAAAAAATTGAAATACAAAGAGAATGCAAAAATAATGCGGTAATTCCAAGTCCAGACGAAAAAGTTATGGGCAAAAAAAGCTTATTGAATATCGGATACTACGGGAGGATACGCATACCGGGTACGTGTACCGTCGGAATATGAAATCTTGTAAACTATAGGGGTACGCGTACTGATTGAAAAAACGTAGGTCTAACCTTTATGGAAATCTTTATGGACTAACTCCAATATACTTTCAAGAGAATCAACTAGGCAGTCTGATTCAATCTTAAGAAAAGTATATCCAAGAGTTATATCTCAATTTCTCAATTCAATATGCAATCAAACAAATAGGAATTTGCGAGACCGATTGAATATAAGAAATAACTTGGATGGTATCAAAAACCAATATTCAAGTGTCAATCAGTTTAATCAACAACCAAAGGTTGGATTCACAATTGATTGAACTTACGCATAACCTGTGATATTTCAATTACATAGAAAATATAATGCGGAAAATAAATAACACAGACACCAGAAGTTTTGTTAACGAGGAAACCGCAAATGCAGAAAAACCCAGGGACCAAGTTTAGATTTGAACACCACACTGTATTAAGCCGCTACAGACACTTGCCCACTCCAAGTTAACTTCGGAATGTAGTTGGGCCCTAACCAATCTCACACTGATCAAGGTACAGTCGTGCTCCTTACGTCTCTGAATCCCAGCATGACTCTACGCACTTGATTCCCTTAGCTGATCTCATCCACAACTAAGAGTTCCTACGACCCAAAGTCGAAGACTTGATAAACCAATCTGTCTCACACAGAAAAGTCCATTTAATAGATAAATATGCTCCCACAGATATACCTATGAGTTTTGTTCCGTATTTTGATAAATCAAGGTGAACATGAACCAATTGATATACCAGACTTATATTCCCGAAGAACATCCTAGAAATGTCAATCACCTCACAATAATCTTAATTGTATGGTAGCTAAAAAAAATATTGTGTAATCACAAACGATCAGACGAAGATATTTGTGTCTACTTTTTATCTTGCCTATCGGAGATTAAATCTTGAGCTAATCATAGAGAAGATAGTACTCAATCAATATAGAAAACAGCAACATCAGAACATGCAACTACAGAGAAAATATTTGGGTCTGGCTTGACAATCCCAATGAAGTCTTCAAGTCATTAACCTACAGGGTTTTGGAAAATACCTAACTTTAAAGGAGAATCGACTCTAGTCGCAACTAGTATCACATAAAAGGTGTGGGGATTAGGTTTCCCAGTTTCTAGAGTTCTCGCTTATATAGTCTTCAAATCAGGGTTTACTATCAATGCTACCTTGGTAACAAATCATTCAATATTGACCGCTAGATGAAAATCTGATTAGACTCAAGCTAATATCTTTCAACCATTAGAACGAATTTAGCATGTTCCACACAAATGGAAAGTGACTTCAATTAGATCGAACTTATCTTTTTACACAAAAATGAAAAGTTAATTCATTTAGATATGAATAACCGTACCTAAACGTGTACGACTTTAATGGCTGAACAATAGTTAACCGAAGTTAGCCATATGAACACTTTCATATCAACCATATTCATCTTAACCATAACTAGTTCAAATGAAACTAGTTCTAGAGTTGTTCAATTGTTTATATTCTCATAGAAGTATACATGACACAATTGAAGCAAAATCGATTTTGATTCACTCGAATCAATTCATGAACATTATAGCCATAGTTTGCAAAAGATTGCATTCCTTATTATATAAATGTATTAGTTCATGAACAGATCGATTTTGGAACATAACCTACTCAAGTATGCAAACGGGTACGCATACCTAAGTAGCCAGACTTGGACTATATTCGTCAGTATGCAAACTGGTACGCATACTGTCGTTCACATCCGAACTCAGTTGAATATAGTGCACATACGGGTACGCATACCAAGGTTCTTGGACTTCAACAGACTTCGCCAGCACGGATACGGGTATGCATACGATAGCTCCCGAACTTCACCTGACCAACCAGTACGTATACGGGTATGCATACTAGATTGCCGGTCTTGGACTACACATATGAAAGTACGCATACTGTGTTTCTACCTTATCATGGTTAATCGTTATAAACTCCCATTACAATAATTGAAACATTATCGGAAGGAAGGGATAGTTGTCTCACACAAACTACTAGCTTAAAAGCAATTTTCAAGTGATCGAATGATCAATACGAAATATTCCGAGTCTACATCAGACTGTCTCACACAAATCATGTATGATGTTACCAGACGATTTTCACATAATCATCTTTTGACTTTCGTCAAGAATATAAGATGAACTTGGTTAAAAAGAAAGCTTACTAACACATATTTCGAGAAATATGTAAGCGAGTTAAACTCAGCTCGAAATACCAAATGTGTATAATCGAAGTCTATATAGCTATACGACTTTTGTCTCAAATAGGAGATAGAGTCGATAGACTTTTGAGTGATAGATGAGTTCAATTCTCCACATACCTTTTGTTTATGAAGTTTCACAAGCTCCCCTTAGTAGTTCTTCGTCTCCAATCGATGAACGCCGTGAAGTCTAATGCTCAACTACACTTACTATCCTAATCCGAGACTTAGCTATAAGTAGACTAGAAATCAAGATTTATAGTTTTGACAACTAAACTTGACAAACAAGCCTGAGATAGCAGCGCTTGCGAGTTCGACCGAGCAATGCTCTAAAAATATCCTCCTTTATCAATTTTAGTGACAAAACTATCAATACATATGGATTACAAAATAAATAAACTTTGTAGCTTCTCATCCAAATGCTTGATTTCCTTGGTTCTTCAACATTACTCGAAATCTTTGTCACTTCCAAGTACTCTAGTTATTCTGAACGTGTTCAACTCAGCATCATAGTTGTTGAAGATCCGTAGATATAACAATAAGAAAACAGTAGCTCTCAATCATCGTTATATAATGTCATAGTATTATTACACAACATCAAAGTCCAATTGTATCACAACTTTGACAACAATACTATGGTGATATGTATCACTCCCTCTTAATCAATACTTCATATCATATGAAAACCACTTCCCCTTACATAATGATCTGTAAACCATATGTATTTGTAGTGTGAACTACACATTAATTCTCCCCATTTTTGTCAATATAAATTGGCAAAGGTATGAAAACTAGTGGGATCCTAATGAAATTCTCATGGAGATAATTCATGACCAAAAGAAAACATATCAACTTTATTTAGATCCAATCATGTAGTCGAAACTAAATGCATTCATCAAGGAGTTAATAGAGATACAAGAAAACTCCTACGATATCCCACAGCCGCACTTCCCACAAAGATTTCGCAATTAAGCATAAGTTCAAATAAGAACTCTCCTCCATAAAATGTCATTCCCGAAAGAACAACAAGAGCGACCTTTCTTTTACACGAAAAGAAGGATTTCTTTGGACATTAACAAATTTCATAAAACATGAATTTGTATCCAGAAAACTCAATTAAATTAACCACAAGAGAACCCATGATTAATTTAATCAGAAATGATCACATAAGAGAAATTACGGAGCCGCACAGTATTTACACAAAGATGTGGATCCGGGAAAGACCAATATTGCGGAATATTCAAAGATTCATTCTATTTTTCATCAATATTTGCATAAAGACATTAATAGGGCTAATCCTTGCAGACAAAAGTGCATCCTTTCTTCATCAATATTTGCATAATGACATAATAGGCTTAACCTTTGTTGTCAAAAGTTCATTCTATCTTTTACCAATAAAGACATATGATAGACTTAATTTTTGAGCGAATATGGGACAATCAGAGTTCACGGACACAAACACAATCCTATAACAAGTTGCAATATACAAAACCATAAATATTAATATTGCAAAATCATCTTCCAAATAAAATTTAAAATTTAAATAAATAAATCTAAAAAGATTGCAAGATGAAAATCGTTGGAATAGCTATGTGTACTCACAATAATTGCTATTCCAAACCATAGTTATCCTTCTTTAAACACAAGAATAAATTCTCATAAGAAGTTTCCTAGACAACAAGAAATATAACTCCTAGGAAGAACGCAACTGAAATTCATCAGACATGATCAACAACCAGAGATCGAACACAAACTAGTTCATCGGTTGCTTTCTTCATTTCGTTTTTCAGAAATTCAAGATTCTTTGTAGCAATTCTAGGTTGTTCACATACGACAACAAAATCTCGAAGAAGATTTCCTACCAATTGAGATGACATCTGAACTGGAAATCTGTTTTCATGATCAACAACATGATAACATGTTATGAAAACATGGTCCTCGTGAAACTCAAAAGCCTCGCCCTTTCCAGCTTTATCTTCCTTTTTGCATCCATCCATTGTGTATACCATAATCTCACAGGAGAATTTTGATGTTACCGAACGATTATATATCAGAGGAATAGTTCATGATATATATATATATTGAGACTTTCATAGGGAAACCCTAGATACTCATTTACGTTCGGTAATGGGCCAGGTGTACGTACGCTCATGGTTATGAACCAAGTTCAAGACTAAGTGAACCATTTAGCCTAATTTAGAAGTAGTTTTGATAAAAATCAAAACCAAATTCTAAACACATTGACAGAAAATCTTAGCTCAAAAAAGAACATAAGATAATTGTTGATAGACAACATATCAACTGAAGAGAGGTGAGGGTTTTCAAAGAGAGCAACAAAGAGAACTTCCTCAAGAGTTACTGATCAATTATACTACAAATATAAAAACTAATAGGAGAAAGGCTCAACAGTAAGATGATCAATTTATTTTTGAACAAGAAAAAGTACAACAGAGACCACTTTTCCAAGAAGAAACACTTATTCAGAATTATGAGCATCCTCACACAGTCTCAAAGAGGATGCTCATTAGTAAGCAGTCAAGTTGTAGTTTGACAACCAAATAGCTCATCAAGGGTATTGAAATTTTCCATTTTTCTTTCTTGATTGTTATCAGAAGCATCATCAGACTTTTCAAAAGAATTAATAGGAGAAGAACAAATATTACCTGATGCAGCAGTTTCTTTTGCCTTCTTAATATTGCGTTTCAGTCTATTTATACTGGTGTTGAGCTCAGAGACACGATTATGGATGTGAATGTATTCGGAAACAAACACTTTTGATTCAATATTTTCTTCAATGAGTGGAAAGGAGTTTGAACTTTTCTTCTTCCTTCGATGACTTTTTCTCTTCATAAAACAATTTAAAGAGTCAGACGTCCATATGACATTCTTTCCGTTACAATTGTGAACAGAATTTGTGTCATATTTACAACCAAGAATTGTCCCATCACAACACTTTTCTTGGTTGTAGACTAGACCTTTAATACCAGCATAATGAGGAGCAGGTTTGATTACTTCTTTAGACATCCATACAAGAATGTTATGTAGTTCTTCATTCCGCTGATCTCCTTTCAAGATGACCTTTTTTTTCCATAATAATAACAGTTAAAGGGAATGTTTTTGACTGTTCTCATATGAGCTGTTTTTGAAGGTTGACAATCTTTGTCCTTAAGAACATCAGCTGCTGAAGGTAGTCTTTCACTTTTGATATCAGTGAAATTTTCACATGGGAATTTGTCATTAGCACCAACAAAATTGATCTTACAAGCACTTGGAGAGTCTATTCCTTTATATCCCAGACCACATGTATCACGATGTTCTTTACATGCTCCCAGCATAGTGGATAATTTTGTAGAGCTAGCATTGAATCTTTTCAGATACTCTTCTAATGATTTGACCTTACTAAAAGCAGCAGATAGATCAGCCTCCAATTGTTTTTCTCTGGCGAGAAATCTGATTTCTCTGTCGTTAAAACATTTTTTTTAAAGAGTCATATCTTGCTTCAGTTTCTGCAAGTCTTTCTTTCAACACAAAGAAATTTCGACGAATATTATCACATTTAGAATTCTTTGAACGCACATCTTCTTCACGATATTTAAGAAGAGATTGTAACCACAATCATATCCCTTAAAGAATTTCTCAATTTCCTGTTTTCTAGACAGAAAGGTTTCAGATATTCAGCCAAGCAAGTTGTTGACTTCTTTTTCTTTATGAGATGGTCGAAAAGCTTGATATATTGTGAGACTTCCTCATCTAAATCTTGTCCCTCTTCTGAATCACTTTCATCCAACTGTTCATCTAGGCATTTTTCCCAGTCGAACACAGTTTCAGTCCATGGAAAAGATGTGAGAGATTTCTCAGGAGATTCAAGGATTTGAACCAAATCAGAGTGTTTCTGAACTGGTGTTGCGTTGTCAGAGATAACACTATTCTCCATAGAGACAGATGTACAGACTTATAAGGTATTAAACGTGGCTGCCTGCTCTGATACCAATTGAAAAAGCGGGGGTCTGATAACCACACCCAATATTTCTCTTAGCAATCTGTATGGACTAACTCCATTATACTTTCAAGAGAATCAACTAGAAAGTCAGACTCAATCTTAAGAAAAGTATATCCAAGAGTTATATCTCAATTTCTCAATTCAATCTGCAATCAAAGAAATAGGAATTTCCGAGCCCGGTTGAATATAAGAAATAACTTGTACGGTATCAAAAACCAATATCCAAGTGTCAATCAATTTAATAAACGACCAAAGGTTGGATTCACAATTGATTGAACTTACGTACTGATGTGATTTTTTACAAGTGGTAAGTAATGTGGTTCGTTCAAGACTTGTGAAAGCAGACTTTTTAGACTTAATTTTTATAAGTAAAAATAACAAACTCAAATAAAAAGGTGTTGTGAAAATTATGGAGAGACTGGGGATAGGATTCCACCATTGGTCGATATTAGTGACTTAATAAAACAACAATTATGCAACTCAACATTCAAATTGATTCTAATAGTATTGCCTAGACATGTAGATTTTCAAAACAAGAGATGTTAATCCAAGCATAAAATATCAAAACCCTAAAGCAAGAATATTCTATCAAGATAAAATACACCTAACTAATCAAAATCATATAATCAATTTTTAGTTCAATGCGAAAATCATAATAGAGTCGTTATAATTAATGAAAAGTAGAAATATATCACTTTTACCGAAACAACGGCTTCCTCCATTGCCCAAGGATTGGATTTATCTCATCATGATGGAAACACGCTCAAAATTCTATTTCATTGCTCCAAATGTGCTTAAAAAATGATTATGTAAGAAAAGATGAAAAACCGGGTTTGTAACAATTATGTTTGTTACAAACCAACTATTACAAAGAACGATACGACAAATATGTCATTGTCACTGTAGCATGAACGACTGTCTCCAGGCGTCTTATGTTCTTCGTGTTCTTCAGCTTATGCAGCAGTAGAAAAGTATCTGTTGGAGCTCTGATTATCGCATTGTTCTTCTCCCAATTCTCCGTCCGCTTTTCTCTTCACCCCCAACAACCTATTTATACCCACAGAAACTCCAAATCTCTCGAGTAATTGCAAAATATTTTTGATTATTCTCCATGCAAGATACGGGGTATTTTTTTCTTTTTCTTCACCTCTTCACGCGCTCTATAACAGTCAATTACGTGTATACTATCCATGTTTAACTCCTTCACGCTTCTCCAATAACCAAAATATACCCAAACACGTGCAGCACACGTCTAAACTTGCTGTAATCCCTTGACTATCTCCTCCGTACACAAACTCCCTGATTTCTTCTCTCCGACGATGTAGCCCAAATTTACCGGTTCTGATGGACATACCAGTCCTGTTCGAGTATAACAGGCCTTATCCAACTGATTTTAGTGTTTTAATCTTCCTAAGAATCTTCCAAAACCAGAACAGCAACATCGGGTTTTCAAAAGAAAAACACATAACTCCCTGACTTCTTCAATCTAAACCACCAGCCAATTTTAACCCAAAGCATCGATCGTACCACGCCTGTTATGCTTAAACAGACCTTCCCATGTAATTTCAGCCATTGAGTCTCCTTAAATCTCCTCAAAAATTCGAACCCTAATTTCTGTTAAAGAAGAAAAAATTTCCCGCCAAAACTGGAAAATCAAATGAAGAGGATGAAGTACCCTTATCTAGAAGTGGCGTGTTGTTAACATATGGGGTGCCCTGTGGGTTCCCTTATCCAAACTGAGGGTGCCTTTAGTAATTTTTCCGGGGTTCCTTAACAACTTTTCGATTCCAATTTCCCAAAAATGTTTATTTCCCAAAAATACCTACAAACACACAAAACGCAATAATAAGTACAAAATCGAGTACCAACAATACAAAAGATTGATGACAACTTAGACACAAAAATGTGTCTATCATGCACTACCTGTGATATTTCAATTATATAGAAAATATAATGCGGAAAAGAAATAACATATACACCAGAAGTTTTGTTAACGAGGAAACCGCAAATGCAGAAAAACCCCGAGACCTAGTCTAGATTTGAACACCACACTCTATTAAGCCGCTACATACACTGGCCTACTCCAAGTTAACTTTGGAATGTAATATAGTTGAGCCCTAACCAATCTCACACTGATCAAGGGACAGTCGTGCTCCTTACGTCCCTGAATCCCAATAGGACTCTACACACTTGATTCCCTTAGCTGATCTCACCCACAACTAAGAGTTGCTACGACCCAAAGTCGAAGACTTAATAAACCAACCTGTCTCACATAGAAAAGTCAATTGAATAGATAATCTGTCTCCCACATATATACCTATGAGTTTTCTTTCATCTTTTGATAAATCAAGGTGAACAAGAACCAATTGATATGCTGGGCTTATATTCCCGAAGAACATCCTAGAAATATCAAGCACCTCACAATAATCTTAATTGTATGGTAGCGAAACAAGATATTGATGAATCACAAACGATAAGACGAAGATGTTTGTGTCTACTTTTTATCTTGCCAATCGGAGATTAAATCTCGAGCCAATCTTAGAGAAGATAGTACTCAATCATGATAGAAAACAGCAGGATCAGAACATGCAACTACAGAGAAAATAGTTGGGTTTGGCTTCACAATCCCAATGAAGTCTTCAAGTCGTTAACCTACAGGGTTTGGAAAAAACCTAAGGTTAAAGGAGAATCGACTCTAGTCTCAAATAGTATCACAGATAAGGTGCGGAGATTAGGTTCCCAGTTGCTAGAGTTCTCCCTTATATAGTCTTCAAATCAGGGTTTGCAATCAATGCTACCTTGGTAACAAAGCATTCAATATTCACCGTTAGATAAAAACCTGATTAGACTCAAGCTAATATCTTTCAACCATTAGATCAAACTTAGCTTGTTACACACAAATGAAAAGTGACTTCATTTCGATATGAATAATCGTACCTAAACGTGTACACTTTTTTTGGGTCAATAATAGTTAACCGAAGTTAGACATATGAACACTTTCATATCAACCATATTCATCTTAACCATAACTAGTTCAAATGACTCAAATGAAACTAGTTCTAGAGTTTTCCAATCGTATACAAGACACAATTGAAGAAAAAACGATTTTGCGAATAAATTCATGAACATTATAGCCATGGTTTGCAAAAGATTGCATTCCTTGTTATATAAATGTATTAGTTCATGAACAAACCGATTTTAGAACATAACCTACTCAAGTATGCAAACGGGTACGCATACCTAAGTAGCCGGACTTGGACTGTGTTCGCCAGTATGCAACCAGGTAAACATACTGTTATTCACATACGAACTCAGTTGAATATAGTGCGCATATGGGTACGCATACCAAGGCTCCCGGACTTCACCTGACCAACCAGTACGTATATGGGTATGCATACTAGATTGCCGGTCTTGGACTACACATATGCAAGTACGCATACTGTGTTTATATCCAATCATGGTTAATCGTTCTAAACTCCCATATCAACCATTGAAACATTCTCGGAAGACGGGAATAGCTGTCTCACACGAACTATTAGCTTCAAAGCAATTTTCAAGTGATCGAATGATCAATACGAAACATTCCGAGTCTACATCAAATGACTGTCTCACACCAATCATGTAAGATATTACCAGACGATTTTCAAATGATCATCTTTTGACTTTCGTCAAGAATATAAGATGAACTTGGTTAAAGTAAAATCTTACCAACACATATTTCGAGAAATATGTAAGCGAGTTAAACTCAGCTCGAAATATCAAATGTGTATAAGCGAAGTCTATATATCTATACGACTTTTGTCTCAACTAGGAGATAGAGTAGATATACTTTTGAGTGATAGATGAGTTCAAGTCTCCACATACCTTTTGTTGATGAAGTTCTACAAGCTCCCCTTAGTAGTTCTTCGTCTTCAATCGATGAACGCCGTGATGTCTAATGCTCAACTACACTTAATATCCTAATCCGAGACTTAGCTATAAGTAGACTAGAAATCAAGACTTATAGTTTTGAAAACTAAACTTGAAAAACAAGTTTGAGATAACAACGGTTGAGTTCGCCCGAGCAGTGCTCTAACACTGAGTATGCATGCCAAAAGTTCATGGATATGGGGGTATGCATACTGGGTACGTGTACCATGAAAGCCAAATTTCATGAATTTTTTAGGTATTTCTTTCGTAGATTTAGATTCGGGTTCCGGGACCGATGAAGATACTTAAAGGCCAAGCATTACCTATATAAATATGTATTAGGTCTTGTTGAGAGGGACAAATTTTTTAAGCTTCGGAGAGGAGAAACAACACATGGATCGAAATCTAGGGTTTCGGAGTGGTTCTTATCAATCCTAACTTTATCTCTTTGATTTTCTCATATGTATATCATGGGTGTTTCTACATCCATGAGTAGCTAAACACCCATTAATCGAGGATGAATTCTAAGTTCTTAATAAGATTTGTGTTATTATATTAATTTACTTTGAAGTTCTTCCTATGATTATCGCTTGTTTATATTATAACGAATGTTTATGATTGATTGATAGATTGTTTAGGTAGCCAACGGAATTGGTTTATTGATTTAATCTAATGCTAGTCTTGAGTTAGGAGATTATTAGTCGTCGAATAACTCTTACACAGTAAAGAACAAGTTTAAGAGGGATTCTTTGGAGCGATTGTGTATATAAACAATACTAAATAGTAGACCTTGATCTAAGATTCTAACTAGTAGGATAAACCTATAAATTCATAAACCGTAATGCAGTCGACAAAATTACACCTTGAGTGATCTAGAACTAGGTGTTTTAGACGACTAAAATCTGGTAGTCGAGAACTTCCTTATCCAGTGACATAAGGAATTTAGGGGATAACAGTGATCTGCTGTTATTCCACGATTGGTGATAATCTATGATTAACAACGAGTATGTAAGTATAATAACTCATTGACGGTTTAGTAATGTAGAAGGATTCCCCGATCACATCTCTCTTTATTTCTTACAACTCAAGTTCATTTGTTTTGATTATTTACTTTTCTTGAAAATATAAAATAAACCCACCCTTTTTGAGACACTTCGATAACTAAAACTCACTGCTCTTAGTGGGAACAAACTTGACTTCCATTATAGTATTTATAATTGAGTGGAAATAAGATTACTAATTTGATTGCTCCTACGAAACACATCACACATACAGACTAGGTTTTGCTTGGATTTGTCCTTGCAACACGAGTTGGATTTAGTTGTTAGTCCCATCGTTAATGAACTTCTGTCCGGGCTTGATCCCTTCAATATGCAGAGGAGGTTTCGGAAGCAGCAACAATGAGTTGCAATATTAGTGGTCAACCACTTTGTCACTCATATCATATAATTGTGAGGTGATTGCGACATTTTGGTAAATCATATCATCTAGGCTCGTCAAATGATGCAAGAGATGATTGTTTCCATACTTGGTGAAGTAAGTTACATTTCATTCCTTGTATGATCATACTTCCTATCAATCCACCCGATGTAGGCGTGCACCAATTGTGCATCGGGCATATCCAAGAAACGAAGATAAATTGGTATGCAAGTTAGTGAAGCTTGCATATGACATTTGCATCACGAAGAATGATGTAGGGAAGTAAGGATGTCATGATCCTGGCTGGTGGACCTTTAGCACGAGCAAAATCATTACATGCTTTCAGCTCAATACCGAAGAGAAGCAAGTGCACAAAAATATGTTTCCAACGGTCTATGTGTAAGCACAAGGATGCTTTATGCCTGGACAAGATTCGCAAGTCATTGTTGCATGCAATATGTATCAGCATTAGTCTTTATGGCCTTGCACAATTCGCATAACAAGGGTAAGTTAGAACAAAGTGGAAGCTGCATCTAAGGCAACATGCTTGTAAAGCATGCTTTAAAACGTAATTCGACGTGCATCTACCTGGTGAAAAATGAATCTTTACGACTCGGTCACTGTGTTTATGATTGGCGAACCGGGGAGTGTCGACCTGTTGGGCTCAATGTCGGAGAAAAGATTTTCCGGTTTGTCATATTCGCCCTCTTGTAAAATTCCTCATTCGTCATTGCAAGCATCCGGCCTTCCGCGATGATCCCAACACTTTCTGGTCAAACACCGCCTTTGGCTCTTGCCTAAGTGGTCACTTCATCTTAATATAGTCGAGGCGCTGAGGAAGCCATGCACTGTTAAACTCAAGTATTTTCGTCCAAAATCTTGCGGCGTATATCTTCAATTGTTGAAAACAACTTGGTTACAACATTAACTAGAATATGGGCATACGACACGACTTGGTAGTTCTCGTGTGTATGAATGTTTCCCATATCCGGGAATTTAATACAGTATGGCATGGTACGCTAAACCCATCCACCACTTGGTGATCATTCGCTGACATTCTCTAATTGAAATTAACAAAATAAGTCGGTTGATAATAGTGCAAATACTTCATTACCATCACTTACAGAAAGACTGTATGTACTACCCTCAGGGTTGAAACTTCCATGTCATATTGATATCCACGACCAAAGAGCTGGAGACTTCATTCAAGGTCGACATGATTCTTTGTTCCACGATTAGCATTGACTACTCATCGCTTCCTTCCCACAGCATCAGCCCGGGAATACAACACAATGGATTAGAAGCATGCGTGTTATACAAATATGTTGAAGGCTCATATTTGTATGAATGAACCTGATCTAGTATATCAGCAAGACATGAGGCTCATTCTCATGAGCATGAGACACCTATTTCTTCTTAGGATACAGTTCCGACCATAAGAAACGATAATAATAAAGACCAGAGTTAACCTTCTTTAGAAAAAAAAATCCTCCCAAATCAAAACCCGTTACCCTCTTGGAGGAAGGTTACTAAAACTGATCACCAATAATCATCATAGAGCCGCCACACTCGGCCATGGTGGCGAAGAACAACCAAGAACTCTAATAAGAGCAACTGCAATGGACGAGTAAACCCAAATTTTTACTCGAGTGGGCTGGCGTAGTGGGACGGACCATCGATCAAAATTTGATCAAAGAGTAAAATCCAGACCAAATTTGGTCGGCGATCAAGACCAAATCCAAATATAGTCGGGCGTTAATATAATCTCCGCTACACATCGGGCGTTGATATAATCTCCGCCATTCATCGCGCGTTGGTATAGTTAACGTCCAACGAACAGGCGTGCATATAAACTTCGCCTGAATGGGGCGTTGGTAAAGATAACGCCCGATGGGGCGTTCATAAACTTAACGCACGGAATGGGGCGTTCATATACTTAACGCCCCACTCCACTTTAAGTTTTAAACTTTTGAAACTTGCATGGGGCGGGCTTTATACCTCCGCCCCATTATTTTTTTTTTTTTTTTTGTTTTGTTTTTTGAAGCGTATACTATACCAACGCCCCACGTTAGGCGTTATCTTTACCAACGCCCCATTCAGGAGTTATCTTTACCAACGCCTGATCCCAGGCGTAATCTTTATCAACGCGCGACCAAATTTAATCTGCAAACACTACGCCACACGACGGACTAAACCCAAATTTGATCTTTTTTTTTAGTTTTTGGTCTTTGGTTATACTCGCACCACTGTGGACGCTCTAAGAAAACCAAACTCTAATTATCTTGACCTTTAGTCAAAATTGCGCTGCCAAAGTCAAGCCCTTACTTGGTCTTTGCCAAATCTCCTTCACAAAGAAATTACTAGGCCTAACATTGACCGATTCACACTTCTATCAACCAGTATCCGCCAAACTTTCTCAAATTGTATAATCTGCATCGGGATTTAAAAAATTTCATTATAGCTTAAAATTTTCCATGTAATATGAAAATTCCTGAGTCTATTGTTATTTCTCTAAATTTATTATATGACAAATTCGGTTAGTAGCTCATAATCTACCTAGTTGTCGGGAAAAGTTAACACTTGCTGAAAATTTCCCTCGTGACCTTAAAATTGTTATGCCATTTTAACCTTTTTGATCCGGTCACCGAAATTATGCAACTCAACCCAGAATCGTCCATTATAACCTTTTTGTTACTATTATTGTGCTCGACAATTTATTCATAATCCAGATGGATAAAAGTAAAATCACTTATAACGGATAAGAAAAGAAACCGAAATAAATAATATTTACTAATGATACCAATTTATTTGAACGGATATCAGAATTCATATGAAACAAAATATTTTTTGGTGTCTCGTATGGTATCAAAATAAATAAAGATGGAATTGGAATTGGAATTGGAATTGGAGTTGGAGTTTGTCTTATATAGGTTTTCTTTTCTCTTTCATTTTTGTTTTTTTTTCCGGGAACAAGTGGTTTATTTATTGGACTGGAGTAAAAAGAAAATCAAATTCAGATTTGAAGATAAGAGTTTTGTTTATGTGCTTAACCTACTGGAGTTGTCCTAAATGGAGGCTTAAACCATTCACACGACGGTGATGGTTCCCCAATCTAGAGGAATATGAGCATATGCCGTCAATCTTAAAAAAAAAGTTTAATTAATGCTGAACAAAAATTCGGTTGTATCGTTAGATCAGAAAATTAATCTCCCAGCGCTGAACCGTTCAACGTTTATATCATTTTTTCAGCACCGAATCATTCAGCGTTTCAATCTCGCTGCTAGTTGAACTGCGAGCAAATACTAGGAGAGAGAAGTAGACAGAAGTGGTGTTAACCTTTTTCCCACACTTTTTTTGATTTGCAACACTTTTTGGCCAATCTAACAGCTCATAGGGGTTAACCTTCGCAAAAGAAAATTCCATCCATCTCCGTGGGGACCAACAAAACTGAGAAGTCACCGGGAAAGAAGAAACAGAACACCACCAGACACGCAGGGATACCGTATAAGAAAGGAGGAGGATCAGCCAACCAGTTTAGTAATAACATTTCATTTTAGAAGATAGTAATGACATTTCAAAAAAGAATCATTTCGTTTTTCTTGTAATGCCGTCACTGCCCAAGAATTTAACAGTAATTCTTATGCAATTTTTTTCTTACATCAATCTTAAAACCAGGGATTCATGACTTCAAATTAAATTACACCTAGAAAAAGTAGAAATAGACTCTCAAATATTTTTTGGCCCTGCTTTAGCCCAATTCAACTTTACACATTATAGCAACCTCATTACCGAAAGTACTGGCCCTAAAATAGAAAAAGTTTCAACAAAGAAGAAGCGGATGATGACGACTCATCATTCCCACCACCTAATGCCGAGCCCCCTAACATACTCTGCACGAATGTTTGCCCTGCTTGTTGTCCTACACCATTATAAAACCCTAGAGTCATTGATGCACCCACTGAAGGATTATTACCAAGTTGGTTCTGAAAATTAGCCTGCTGTACACGAGCTGGTGCACCAAAACCTGGTTGATTATTATTCATGGCATAATAATTTGGGTTCTGATTTGTCGCGAAGTTGTACCCTGTTGGTGCAGGTTTGTTCCGTGCCTGTGCAGGACCAGGAAATGAGTTCTGGTTTTGAAACACTACTTGACGTGTTTGCTGATTGTAACCTGCAGCTGCGCAGCAGACATCAAATTATTGACTTAGCACTGACGGATTCAAAGATTTTTGGAATATAAGATTGAAATTGCAAAGTCAAGGAATTATCAATAATTGCCTATATATTGCAGCAGCTATATGTCATATTTAATCATTTTGCAACTACACAGAACATTGAATAAGTCGATTAAAATGACGTAGAAGAATGAAAAATGAACCGAGCAAAAAAAAAAGAATGAAAAATGAAGTGTTTACTTTTTCTTAATGGAAATAATAAGAGAATGCAACAGGCAAGTAATTATTAAGGAAATGCGCAGACAAAAAATAAGTACCCGGTAATGAAACTTGATGTTGAAACATAGGCTGCGATTGCTGAACAGAAACCTGATGTTGAAACATAGGCTGTGATTGCTGAACAGATACACTCCGCTGAATAGATGTGGAACCGGCGGTCGTTGCACAATTCAAATGAGCATCGAACGCGCAAGAATTACAGCGGTATATCCAACACTTTGATCCTGATTTCTTGCAAATATCGCAAGAAAAGTCTTTGGTTGGATACAGGATTTCATACGTTAGGGTAAGATGGTGTTGAGGATGAGAATTGTGGTTTACAGAAAGAGGCATAGAAGCGCAATGAACATGAAGATCGACTTTGCACTCTTTGCAATGGTAACAAAATCCTTTATCTGGACGACTACAAGCATCGCAGTTAAAAATTCCTTGAGGATAGGGTGGAGAAGAGAGGAGGGAGAGAGGATGCTTAGGATGACAGGGGTGATTGATGACTGAATGATGATGAGGTGCCATTGATCTTGAGCAGATGTGCAGGAAGAAGAATAGAAGCCTGGCTGAGTATGAGTTTTGTATTATTGGGCTAGAGCTCTATTCATTAATCTCTCATCTCTATATATGCTTTGTCCGGTAACAAGATTGGTCGTCAGAAATGTAGTTGACTTTGAGAGCAGAGAGAAAGGCATTTGATTTAGTTTGGCAAACCTACCAAGTCAATGAAGGAGCTGTAATTTGGTGCAATATCTACCAACTGGAGAAGGGGGTTTGTTTTGAGTAATGATAGGATGACCGTGAGAAAACCGGGACCACTCCTATTAGTGCCACGGAATTTCTCCCGGTTTTCTCACGGTGAACAAATTATTTTCGGTTTGTTCTTTGCTCAACTGGCAGAGTCTACCGAATTAGCCTATCGGGGAACAACGAGTATATAGAAAATCAAACACAGAGCCGATTACCCTAATATTGCAAGGTTGTTAGTGGGGTATCAGTTTACCACAAAGGACATCTTCATATACTACAAACTAGAAAAATGGATTCACATAAAATCAAACACAGCCAATTACCCAATTTCAAAGTTTTTATACACTTATTTATTTATTATTATTTGAACACTTTAGTCTTTCTGTTGTTAAAATATTTGATTCTAAATTTTACATAATTGAGAAACGTTGAGAAAATAATAGATTCAACAAATTACATAATAGAGAGAAAATAGAAACAATTTTAACTCATTCAGGAAAATAAACAAAAATTTCTACACAGTTTTGGATTATCATTTTCCACCAACACCTCACTTTTTAATGATGGATCATCTTAAGAATTAAATTAATATTTCGAACCAGAGTTTTTTTCACAAATGATATTTCAATTTGTGTTTGTTTTAATCACTAGCCACAGTCTCTATTTATTTAGAAGTGAAGGTTTGTTAACATATTCTCCATTTAATTCTCATTCTCGTTCACATTTTTGGTTCATTTCTTTGACATTCAAGAATTATGAAATTGTGAACAAAATATTTATGAGATCCCGCTTTTTGGACATTCACCACAATTACTAAATGAAATCTCCAGGGGACTGATTGAATCGTTAAATGTTTACTTATGTTTTTCTCTTCATTCAGTTGATTACGGTGTGAAAATACTAGCTAAAAAGGCATTATAACTATTTGTACAAAGTTGGTATATGACTCTGCCCTCTCCTGGAAGACCCACACCACTAAGCCTGCCTTCAAATCCCCCATGTTTAAAATAAACTCTGTTCCGGATCTAATGTCCACTCAATATAATGTCTAAAGGAATGTCGTCCCTATTTCCCAACCAGCGATTCTAAACGAACCCCGATAAAAACAAAGAAAATAACCCGCCTCTCGCATATTTTTAGGGTTTGTGGGTCCCAGTAAACCCGTCTATCGGAAAATTTGCAGGGATCCACGTATTTTGTGAGTGGCGGTTTTCTCGTTGATTCTAAACGGTGGTTCGTTTAGACTTTTTGTTTCCCACATATACAAAAATAAACTTTACAAAACTATTTTCATTTGTATTTTCGAATGTGATTACTTTGGATCATTATGTAAACCGTCTGGCATAAGCCAAATTACGAATGCTTGTAAATTTGAATTCAAGGATTGTGAAATTTATAAATTCTTAATAATACATCTCCGTCTGCGTTTAACCATATCTACATAATATGATATAAAAAAGTATTAGGTGACTTTAGAATTACGCTTTGTTCCTCTCTGAAGTCTAAAATGTATCTATTCTCAATTACAAATCGATAGGAGTAATCTTTTTCCTATAAAAGCTTCATTTCCCAAGCATGAACAATCACACTTAAATCATCCAAAGTACAATTTCAATTATATCATTTCTGCTTCTTCTAATGGCATCCAAATCATCAATATTGGCATTGGTAATCATCTTTACGCTCGTGGTGGGCTCTAATGCAGGAGGTATAGCAATTTACTGGGGTCAAAATGGAAACGAAGGCACATTATATGAGACGTGTTCAACTGACAACTACGCCTTTGTGATCTTAGATTTTTTGCCCATATTCGGCAATGGAAAAAATCCAATGTTGAACCTAGCTGGTCATTGTGATCCATACTCAAATGGTTGTGTTACTCTAAGTGATGACATAAAGTCATGTCAAGCAAAAGGTATTAAAGTCATACTTTCAATTGGAGGGGCATCTGGAAGTTATGGTCTTGCTTCATCTGAGGATGCTAGACAAGTCGCGACGTACCTATGGAATAACTTTTTAGGAGGGAAATCAAGTTCTCGTCCATTGGGAAGCGCCATATTAGACGGGATAGATTTTGATATTGAAGGTGGAAGCAGTCAGCATTACGGTGAACTCGCAAAATATCTTAAGGGTTATAGCAAGAAAGGTAAGAAGGTATACTTGACTGCCGCACCACAATGCCCTTTTCCCGACGCATGGATTGGAGATGCACTAACCACGGGCGTGTTTGATAATGTTTGGGTTCAATTCTTTAATAACCCACCTTGCAATTATGCTTCTGGCAATGTTGGTAATCTTGAAGATGCATGGAAGCAGTGGAATACGTCAATTCCAGCGACTAAAATCTTTCTAGGTTTACCTGCCGCTCCTCAAGCTGCAGGGAGTGGTTTTATTCCTTCAAATGATCTTACTTCTACTATTCTTCCAATGATTAAAGACTCCAAGAAGTACGGAGGTGTTATGCTTTGGTCCAAGTACTATGATGATCTTACAGGCTACAGTTCTTCTATCAAAAGCCAAGTATAAAATCTTTGAATTACTCCGATCTAAAGACAATGTTGATTATGTATCTACTTTAAATATCCAAATATTCTGCTAAAATAAGATTTTATATATATATATATATATATATATATATATATATATATATATATATATATATATATATATATATATATATATATATATATATATATATATATATGTTATACTCCCTCCGTTCCACTTCAGATGATGTTTTTGGAGTTTTCACGCAGATTAAGAAATGGAGAGAAATATGAAAGTTTTCTATTTATACCCTTGAGAAAAGTCTTCAAACATTAATTGTTATTAGTGCATCTAAAAAAAACTTATGGTTCCAAGACAAAATGTCAGGGTGTAATTGGTAGTTTTGTGGAAAATATGAAAACTTTCAAGTATTGTGGAACAAAAATATAACCGTAAACCATCAACTAAAATGGAACAGAGGGAGTATAAAAGAACCGTTATTTTCCATTTCTACAATAATTCAATATTGAATTTTGGTATGGCGTTTCTTCTTCCTTAAAGCTTTAGAAAAAGAGTTGTAGACCCAGATGGAATTACTGGGGGACTAGCAATTGCTTGGGCGGATAGGTTTCACTTTGAAGTAGTTTGATGGAACCTTAACATGATCAACATTATTGTTAAAAACAATTTCCACTCAGACGAGTGGTTACTAACCTGTTTTATGGATCTCCTAAATATGAACTGAAATTGGAAATAATGGGTTATTTAAAATATATTGCAAACAGAATAAATCTAAATCAGATGCCCTGGCTAGTTATAGGTGACCTGGACATTATTTTCAATATTGAGGAAAAAGAAGGTGGCCGACTTGCCTTTTGATAGAAAAAAGATAGAGACAGTTATGAATTTAGTTCAAATAACTGGATTATCTATGTTTCAAATTAAGGAAACATCTATACTCGGGTCAATAAAAGAGAAGGCAAGGCTAATATCAAACAAAAGCTTGACATGGCTCTGGCTAAACTTGAATGGATTTTAGAAATCAAAGAAGCTTCACGTGAAAATATTTTGGCAATAGGCTCTGATCATATGCCTATTTGCCTATATCTTTAACCTATTCATTTGCAATTAATCCCAACTTTCAAATTTTACGATACTTAGCTCAAGGAGCTTTCTTGAATTGAAGTAATTAAAATTTCTTGGAATACTAACACAAGACGACCATTTTTGGATATGCTAGAAAACATCATTGCCTAAGGAAAGAATCTTAACACTTGAAAGACAGATGTATTTGAAAAACCTCATAAAAAGATTAAAAATAATTGAAAACCTATATACTAATCATTCGGGGGTACAAACACAACTTTGATTAGTAAAAAAATTTATTTGAGTTAAAAACTCTGTAGGACTATCAAGAAGAAATAGCTAATCAGCGGTCTAGAAACAACACAATAGTATTGGGGGAAAGAAATAATAAATTTTTCAACGCAACTACCTTAAAAAGAAAGGTGGAGGTATGTAGGGGGAATCATTTAGATTGCACCCAAGACACAAATGACAATGTGGTAAAGTCTAGAATAGAAATAAAGGAAGTCTTGACTTCTTATTTCTCTGATCTGTTTTCAGAATCAAATCAGAATATAGAGGAGCAAATCTTTGATTGTATTCAACCTTGCATTACTTTGGAATACAATAAGGCCTTGACAACCATTCCCTCACCAGAAGAGATATGGGATGTAGTGAAAAAAAACTAAAACCAAATAAGACACCAGGCCCAGATGAATTTTTGATTAATTTTTGAAACATAATTGAGAGATGGTAGGTACTCAGTTGATTGTTGTTATTCAAATATTTCTTTAAAAATAAACATTTTGACAGCAACCTAAATAATACTTTCCTGTTTCTTATTCCTAAAATAAAATATCCAAAAACTTCGTCAGACTACAGGCCTATTGGCCGGTGCAATACACCATACAGAGTAATATCTAAGATAATGGCTAATAAATTCAAAAAAAAACGTCAGAAAAAGATAATCTCACCATTACAATCAACTTTCCTCTCTTCAAGAAAAATCTCAAACAACATTATTATTGCTCATGAGATAATGCATTCAATGAAGTAAAGAAAAAAGAAAATCGGAGACATGTGAGCCAACATTGACATGTCAAAGGCTTCCGACAGGGTCAACTGGAAAATTTTGATTAAAACTTTAAAATTTTTTGGTTTTTCAGATGAATGGTGTGAACTAATTTTCCAGTGCATTTCTACATCGTCTGTTGTTGTTCTTCTCAATGGCAATCCTTGTGATGAGCTCAGGCCATCGAGAAGGATCAGACAAAAGGACCATTTGTCCCCTTATCTCTTTTATCCTTAGTATGGAAGTGTTTCCTGAACTGTTAATTCATTTAGAATCAAAGAAAAAAGCTATAGGGATTAAACTTACACCAAAATTAACCCCAATTTCGCACTTTTTTTTTCCAGATGATTTACTTTTGTTCACCAGAGAAGATTTAGGAAGTTGTAAAAACTTTTTAGATGTTATCAACTTGTTTAGTGAGTCTTCAGGATAAGTAATAAATTTCACAAAATCAGGTTTGTTCTTTAGTAAAACAGTGCATAACAAACATCTGGCATAATCTCTAGGCTGATGAAAATAAAGAAAATTAGAGGAAAAATACCTAGGGGTACCTCTGTTGATTGATATGTCTAAACTAAAAGATTTTGACAATATTATTGAGATAATGGAACAAAAAATACAAAACTGGCCGGGAAAAATTCTCTCTCAACCAAGTAAAATTGTTTTAAACAAATCAATTATATCAAGCATGCCTATCTACAGCATGCATGGGTTGCTTTGTTCTGCCAAAAAATCACATCCAGAATCAACGTAATTCAGCTTGATTTCTGGTCGAGAAAACATACAAGCTCTAAGGGTAATTACATAAATCTTATGATTTTCTGTGCAAACTTATTGAATTAGGTGGCCTTGGCTTCAAAGAAGCAAATAAAGTAAATCAAGCTGTGATTAGTAAAATAGCATGGAGACTTGTTAATAACCTTGACAATCTGTGCACCCAAATCTTAAAAGATAAATACTTTAGAAAAACAGGGGTTTTACAAGCCAAGAAAAAGGACAAATCTTCTTGGATTTGGAATCAATCCACATCTGGGATGATAAATGGCTACCGGGTGGAAAATTTTGCTAGAAACTTCGCTTAAATCAACAACGACACAGCGCTTGTTTCTGAGTTAGTTAACTTAGAAACAAAGAAGTGGAACACAACTGTTTTACAGTCTTTATTTAGCAATGCAGAGGTTAAAGAAATCTTAAATATCAAGCTTTACACAACACGTGACGGAATGCTCAAACATGATAAATTAAGATGGACACTAACTAAAAATGCAGAGTTTAGTGTAAAGTCTCTGTACACTAAAATACAAAATCCATCAAACTATGTGTCTTTAAAATCCAAAATATTCTGGACAGAACTGTGGAGCATGGATACTTCGTAGAGAATCAAGTTATTCATTTGGAAATGTTTGCAAGTTGTACTAACCAGACAAAAGCTCAGCTCTATCTTAAATGTGGAAACATTGTGTGTTTTCTGTGAAAACGAGGTGGAATCTACACAACACTTGTTTTTCGACCGTGACTTTGCAAAAGAAATGTGGTACTTGCCACCTATGGCATTGCAGGGAGTATCTCTAATCTCACTCTTAATAACTCTTTCTTAGAACACTATAATGAATGGAGAAAAGGGAATGAAACTTGCATCTCCATAGCTCCAGCTTCTACCAAATGTTGGCACATCTTGAAGGAAAGATGCTCAAGGATTTTTGATAATAAAAACACTCCCCCTGAACAAGTTGCACACAAAATAGCTAACCATTTTCAATATTGGCATCCAAATAGAAACAAGGATTATAAGCAGAAGTAGGCCTCGTCTGGACCCTCACTTTCATTTCTAGGCCACTTTTTTTATTTCTTGCAAAACTAGGCAAGTTAAACGGATTCCATCCACTTTAACCATCTCGGTCAATTTATCGCGTTGACTTGTCAATATCTCGCCAAATATCATATAGGGAGATCTCATACATGTGGTAAGATTACTGAAATGTCCTTCACACGTGTGTGTCAGTCACGTGTTCGATCTCATTCATTCATTCTTCTTCTTATCTTCTTCTTCTTTGTTTTCTTCTGCTTCCGTTTTCTTTCTTCTGCTCATTAGTGAAGAAAAAGGGTTTGATAGAAATTGAGAAGCAAAGTAGATTAAGGTTCAGTTTGTCAAGAAAGTATTGATGGTGTTTGGCAGTGATGGTTTCGATAATCGAAGACTAGGGTTGAATTCGAACTGAAATTAGGTTCTTGGTGCTGGTTTTGAATGATTCTGCTGATATCATCCTCCGTTTGTTTTCTGCTGACTCTCTGCGAGTCCTGTGTTATGTCTATCTAAGTACATCAGATGTTGAGGTGGTATGATTGTTGAAGAATATGGTGTGGTTGAGGTTTATGAAGAAAATCAATTAGAGATTTTACGGTTTCGGGATTAATATGATAAAATCAGAGTTAGGGTTTGGCATGAAATTGAGAAATGAATTGAGATCTTAATGGATGAGGAAAAGAGGGGTTGTTGATGAATTGATGATATGACGCAGTTCTGGGAGAATAGTTGGGAATTGAGTTACGGTTTCTGAGAAATGAAATCAGAGTTTAATTTGAGGATGAATAAGAAGAAGTTAGAAGATGGGTTTGTTCTAATTGATGTTTGATTGAAGCTATCCTGAAGATGAATCAAAGAATTAGCGTTTGCTGGTGATTTCAGTTATATGAGAAGAGTATGTAGAAGCTGTTGATGCTGAATTGATGGAAACAATGAAGAGTAATTCAAGATTAAAGAAGATTGGTGGTGGTGCTGGAGTTGATTGAAGTCAGGAAACCGAGAGGAGGGTTCGATAGAATTTTTTATGAAGATTGAGAATTGTTGGTGATGATGGGAGTATTTTGGTGTTGGATGAAATAATTTGGTGGGATGTTGTAGCCTTGAGAAGAATTGCAGAATCCAGTTAAGAAAGAACAAGAATTGAATTATATTTGCTGGAATGGATTTATCTTGAGGTAATTTTTCTTCTCATTGAAAGGATTGTATGAGATGCATGAACCGTAGATTGGTGGTGTTGATATCTAGAGAATGGTGGTGTTGTTTGTGTAGATGAAACTGTAGGTGTTATGGGATGACCTGAATGAATGAGATGTTGCAGGAAGTATGGGTTTGACACCATCTGAGTTAGTTGCAGTTTTCTATGCTGTAAGTACTTCTAATCAGGATTTACTATTTTAGTTATATCATGTACTGAAATTATGGCTAAGTTAAGTGTACCAGTTTACCCCTGGTTATGACCTTAAGAAGCATGATTAAGTGCCTTAAAATGCACATCGTGCTTTGTTTGCAATATTGAGTTTTGAAGCAAAAACAAGTCTGTCTTGTCTATTTGGTTATCGAATATTATGGCTGTAACTACCATTATTCCCAAGTTGATGTCTGTCTTGTATATTTGGTTATCGATCAATGTAGATCTTTTCGATTCAATCTTTTAGTTTCGATTTCACAGAGTTCCAACTCCATTGCACTGTACTCATCTCTAAAGTTCTCCTGAAACTGCAACATGATTTAATAACACTCATCAGGGAAGGCATAACTTTATATGCATAACAGGTTATGCAGATACTCTAAACAATGCATAACTTGTCATGCAGTCAAAGTTACGCAGTTATGCATAGTTGTTTTTACTGCATAAGCAGTTATGCATAATAAGCTACGCAGTTCTGCATAGTTGATTTTACTGCATAACCAGTTATGCATAATAAGCTACGCAGTTCTGCGTAGTTGATTTTACTGCATAATCAGTTATGCATGATAAGCTACGCATTTATGCATAGTTAATTTTACTGCATAACAAGTTATGCATGATAAGCTACGCAGTTATGCATAGTTGTTTTTACTGCATAACAAGTTATGCATAATAAGTTATGCAGTTCTGCATAGTTGATTTTACTGCATAACCAGTTATGCATCGTAAGCTACACAGTTCAGCATGTTTGCTTTTATTGCATAACAAGTTATGCATGATAAGTTACGCAGTTATGCATAGTTGTTTTTACTGCATAAGCAGATATGCATAATAAGTTATGCAGTTCTGCATAGTTGATTTTACTGCATAACCAGTTATGCATAATAAGCTATGCCGTTATGCATAGTTGATTTTACTGCATAAGCAGTTATGCACATTATTTTTTTTTGGGCCTGCGCCTAAGTTCGCCTAACGTAAAAGATGAGGAATAGCTGCAGATTCTGCTATTTGTCTTTTTTTCCACCCTTATGCGTCCACCGTCTCGAAAGTCTGAAGTCTCAAATACTGTACTAAATTGTAAGCTTTAGGTTAGGCAATTGTCTGGGTTAGGGCCATGTTCCCATTCTATGTCACTATTCAGAAGGCAAAAAGGGCCTTCAGTCTCAATGCCATTCCCATTCTTCGGACTTTTCTGTAATGTCTGTTGCATTCATTCCGACCGGTGCAGCGTTGCTTCTTTATTGATGATGTATGCTCAGGCAATTCAATGAGTTCAGCAAGCACTGAATGTTCAATAGATTTGAAGGACTAAAACGTCTTTTTAGCTAAGAAGATATGGACAGCTGGAAGATAACTGCAGCTAACTTTCCATCCATCACTTTTGGTCAAAACTTGCCTAGTCTAGCAATAAATAAAAAAAGTGGCCTAGAAATAAAAAGCACCAAAAAAAACGGGCCTATTTTTGTAAAAAGCCCTGGAAACAACACTTTAACTGAACTCATTCAACCAAAAGCACAAAAAATATATATATTGGTCTTGTCCTGAGATGAATATCTTCAAACTAAACTTTGATGCTTCCTAGATTTCTGAATTAAATAATGTTGGTTTTGCCTCTGTTATGGAACCACACAGGAACATTTTAAGGAGTATGCGATGGAGTTTGCAGAACTACATCACCAGAAGAAACAGAAGTTGTAGCTGCTCTTCAAGCAGTGATCTAGGCTAAAAGGAATAATATCATGAATCTGATCATAGAAGGAGACTACTTATTAGTTATCAAATATCTACAACGCACAAATGACTCAATCAGGAGGAAATGTAAACCTATTTTAGATGAAGCTCGTACTCTGGCAAACAACTTGGTCTATTTTTTGGCCTTTGAATTGGCAGACAAAAACGCAAATAGAACAGTAGACCTATTAAAAACTCCTCCATTGTTTTTAATTCCTAGAAAAACTTTCGATCATGTCAAGTCTCTTAATGTACACAGACAGAATAATGTTGTAAACCGTGGAAAAACTAATCTCTGGGATTCGGCCATCACGAGAAATACCCCTCCTGTGAACATCCCATCTGAGACTAAATCACAGGACTAGTTGATCCTTTTCCAAAAAAATGAAAAAAAAACTTACAAAAAGAAGACTATACATAACAAAATGAGTAGGATCATTAAGCCAGGTTACGTACTAGGCTGGTTACAAGCCCGTTTGGCTAAAGAGTTGGATTTGGGTTGAAGTGATGAATGGGAGCTCAAAAGGTTAAAAAAAGGTGGAATGGTTATTGGTTGGTTGGTTGATTATTTCCTCCTCCACGTCTCATTAAATGATTAATTGATTCCAAAGATCTCATGCGGCATGGGAGTTTAGTCTCCCATTTGGATTAATTCATCTGTCCTTTCACGTGGAATACAGAGAAAGAGATCAAAAACCAGTTTTTTTAGTGATCACTTCAACAGAGTAATAAATATGGTTGTGAGCTTGATTTTTGTCATGAAAGTCCTTTAAACTTTGTTATCCTCGTGTAACCCACAAAACCACAACTTTGACAACTAAGGTACTACTAGTAGTAGTATGGGTCTATTGACTATTGAGCACAGGCTTTTTGTTGGCTAACCACCCTACCATGTCAGAATCGGATTGCGTAAACTGTAACGATCGAGGAGTAGTAGACCGTAGAGAGTGGATCATGTGATGAATTTCTTATCAGAAAGAATGCGGTAACAAATAAGATTTAAGAGATAGTAAAAAAACAGTTGTATGAATTCAAGTAAACTGTAAAAGAATTGAATTAATTTGTTTATAAAGAGACCAAACCTTGAATAGAGAGAACCCACGTCTTCACAAACGAAATGTTTGTCTGGACAACCATTTGTTGCCTAGCAGCAGTGGCAGTTCCACTTCTCCTCCTCCTTCACAGCCAAAGAGCAAAAACCTATTCAAATTCGTTACCACCACCACCAGGTCCTCCAGGTTGGCCAGTGATCGGAAACCTCTTAGATATAGGTCTTAGGCCACAAGAAACATTTCTACAACTTAGACAGAAATATGGAGCAGTATTTATGTTACATTTAGGTGCAATGAATACGGTAGTCATAGGTTCAGCAGATGCCGCTACAGAGTTATTTAAAAGACATGATCACAGCTTTTGCAACCGTCATATTATGGAAGTCATGAAATTGGGGGAGGATCTTAACAGCGCGACAGTAACCAGACCAAACGGACCATACTGGCGAATGATAAGGCGATTGTATTCAACCGAGTTATTCTCTCGGATGGCAATCAAGAGAACGGAAGGCAGGCGACGAAAATGTGTACAACAGATGATACAATGGGTATCGGCAGAAGGAAAGCATAATACAAGTGTTAAATTACGGCACTTACTTTTTGTCTCCTTATTTAATTTGATGGGAAATCTCTTGTTTTCCAGGGATCTTTTGGATCTTAAATTGGTTGATGGAGATGAATTCTATCGAGCAATCGGAGAAATCGTTGAGATATCTGTGAAGCCTAATGCAGCTGATTTCTTCCCATGGTTCCGAAACTTAGACCCCCAAAATCTTAATAAGAGAATGAAGAATGCAGCAATTACACTCGTAAACATCATCGATGGCTTCGCAAACGTGCGACGACAACACATGCATTCTGCACACAATAAGGACGAGGAGAAGGATTTTTGGACTGTGTTGCAGGAATTTGAAGGCAATGGGAAGGATGAACCAAGGAAAATGTCAGACAGAGAAATATATATGATCATGATAGTGAGTGAATTCTTATACATATTAGCTAGGGTGCTTTGGTGATTTTGCAGATGTTACCAGATGCAAGCCAGTTAACTAGTTACGTTTCTTGAATTACTAAGATCATTTTGTAAATTAATGCAGGAGTTGTTTGTGGGTTCGGCAGAGACAACAACCAGTACTATAGAGTGGGCGATGACAGAGCTTCTGCGCAATCCAAAGGTAATGAATAAGGTCAACGCTGAGATCAAACAGATTATCGGTTATGACAGAAAAATTGAAGAAAGTGATATCGAAAATTTAACTTATTTATCCGCGGTGATTAAAGAGACAATGAGGTTACATCCACCAACCCCTTTCTTAGTACCACGTACAGTTGCCGAAGACACAGAGTTCATGGGGTATACGATACCTAAGGACGCCCAAGTATTGGTCAACGCTTGGGGAATTGGAAGAGATGCAGCTGTATGGGAAGATCCGTTTTCATTCAACCCTGATCGTTTCCTAGGAAATGACGTTGATTACCGTGGACAACATTTTGGTTTAATACCGTTTGGAAGTGGAAGACGCATCTGTCCAGGCCTCCCAATGGCGCACCAAAGTCTTCACATTATGCTCGGCTCATTGCTTCAATCCTTCCATTGGGCGCTTGAAAGTGGTGTCACGCCTGAAAGCATAGATATGAGTGAAACACTAGGGATAACATTGCGAAAGACTGTTCCCTTAAAAGTAATACCAAGAGCATCAGCTCTTGTTGTGTAACCAAATTGGGAATAAAATTTTGGTTATCGTGGAATGTATTTGTGGAGTTTAATTTCTCTTCATCATCCCATGAATCATTTAGTTTTCTCTTCATCATGTAACCTGTCACTATGGTGACGGATAAAATGAATTGTTTCAAAAAAAAAAAAAAAAAAAAAAGCTTGGACCTGGGTCCAGTGATACGACCGTGGCCGTTTTCGCGATTTATGGTAGGATGAAAATAACGATTTTTTTTTGAAGGATTTTTTTTATACCAAGACTGAATACCTCAAAGAATCAAATTTTTCTTATGAAAATGTATGAATAATGCACTGCATGTTAAGAAAATATTAAGTTGTTACATAGATACAATAAATAGCTTATGCATTTTTAGTAATAATAGCCCTGAATCATTGCATCATCATGTTATTCGAATGTTGGTTTACGAAATCTATTTGGATGTTGCCACCTTTTGGTGGGGAGTTTTAACCAACATTACCTATATGACATTTCCAAGATCATTATGAATCGTGGCTTGTAGGTAACTAAAAGTAGTTTGAAATAAACCAAATGTTGGTTTATCTGGAAGTAAAGGTGTGTCAGAATTTTTCAGGAAAAAATATGTTCCTCAATTGAGACTTCTATCTCAAATCCGAGAAATCTGAATTTATGGTGCACGCATTTTGATAAGATAAATCAGATAGTTAGATGTAACGGACATATCTCAAGACTGAACATGTCTTAAATAGACCTGAGATTAATTTTCTGACAGATTTCTTTAACTTTAAACTCTGGTTTTGGGTTAATACTTAAAAATAATGCAGGAGATGAAAGAGCAACTAGCCAGGAATATTCAAGCTCCAGAAAAACCTGGCTAACTTGGGGCCTATAGCTAGATGACAAAAAAGGTCACTAGAAATCACTTCGCACCACCCCTTATCAAAATAATTACCGAACTACCTATTTTATCCCTGATTAATTAACACTAATTAATCGTATTAGGGGTTAATTTTTTTTTGGATGTGAGATTAAATAATGTTAGAGAGTTCATCAAAACATCAACATTTTGATTTTTTTCCGTAAAAATTACTCAGAATCGGTTTACGTTAATTCACTTGTAAACCGATTCTGGATTGATGTTTAAAATTACCAGAGGAAATCCAGAATCGGTTAACACTGACATGTTTTATAATCCGATTATGAAAATCGGATTTTACTTGTGACATATTTCCTTCCATTACCAATTTTCATTCATTGCATTATTATTGTAGAATGCATTTAGCACATGCATCAAGCCTTTAAACCCCTAAGTGATCCTAGTGGACGAGTTATAGTCTCGTGAGGGTTTACATAGAGGTCTACCCACAAAACCTTTAGAAAAACTTCTAAAGTCATCAATCTTCCTCCGACGAAGACGATACCGCATCCAAGTAGTCCGGATTATCCTCCGGGATTCTATCTGCCAAGAAGTGATAGCTTGCATCAAAGGCGAATGCTTCCCCCTTTACTTCCAAGTAGCGCGCTTTCACCACTTCGTGCTACAAAAACAAGCTTACATTTGTTAGTGGTTTTTCGTTGGAAGATAACACAACATGGGATACGTAAAAAAAACCACAAAATTACTTAAAAGTTGTGCAGTGGACAAGGTGAAGGGGCGAGTGTTAAAAATCGGAGGTTGGAGAGATAAAAAAGCAAGTATCGCATTTTCGATGACTAGGTGCCTTTCATGGATGGCTTGAACACTTCTTGCGTTAGGATTTCCAAATTCTTGGATAAATGTGTTGTGTACTTTAATCCAAAAGGTTGTTGAATCCTCCCTTTCAGAGGATTGACGTCTAAGCCGATTTTCTGCATACCATGCTTTCGTGATTGCCAAATCTTCCACGGAGTCGAATGATGCCATTTCTTGTATGTATATGTATGAAATGAGTAGTTGTGGAGTATATGGAGTGAGGGGGAATAAAATGATCATTTTGGGGAAAATGGGGTCCAAGGGTGAGGTCTCTATTTATAGAGAAAGTCCCAAACGGCTATTTTTTTTTAAAACGTGAAATAAGACTTACACTGTATCTTGTGTGTACCTTCATGTGCAGATATAAATAGAGAGCTTTGTAAAGAGTTAAGGACCAAGCAATTCAGTGAGAGAGAAGAGAATACTAAAAGCTTTGTAGAGTGAATAGAGAGCTTGCTAGTAAGATACACCCTCTGTAACCTTGAATCAAGCAATAAGATCATCCCTTTACCCCGTGGACGTGGGTAATCATACCGAACCACGTATGTCTTGTGTTCTTGTTCATCTCTTGCTTGTTTACTTATGCTATGTGTTCTTAAGATCCATTGGATGTAGTAGTAGGATTTTCCACATCTACATTCTGGCGCCGACTAAGGGGACCGTGTAACATCTTTAGATACCTTGCATAAAAGCCATTAAGAGAGATTCCAAAGATCCTAAATCATCTCATGATGTTAGTCGATGCTAAGTGAAAGACTCTTGTGGTTCATCATATAAGTTGGGAGATGAGTCTTTGAAAGCAACCTTTTTCTTAAACTCTTTTACAATCGTTTTGTTTGTTGTACTCGTTAAGCTCGAATCTCTGTTCAGTCAAGTAGCTTTGGTAACAGATGATTGAAATCAAGTCATTGTCTTCTTGTTTCGTTTCCTATAGTCAAGGGAAAATTTCTTTATCTTCTGAGTCAAAGAAACTTCTGATTTGTTGTTCTCTCTTTCAAAAAAACATGTTCTTTACATCAAGATCCTTGAAACAATTATAAACAAGATATCGGATATGAATTGTTGTCGATTGTGTTATTCCTTTCACGTTTCCTTACATGGATATGACGAGTTGTTAGAAAGATTCAAAAGCTCCCAAAATATCATCTTTGATGTTTGGTAGTAGCTAAAGAGAAACTTCATCTCGCTGGTCATTTTTCATCCTAGAGTAATTAAACACAACAGTAGTAGTGGTAAAACCGACTCAAAATCATTGAGTTAGGGGTACCAAAACTATGGCTAGAAAGGGTATGATGAGCACTTTGGTGACGATCTCATCCTAACCCCATGACAAGAGCCTTATACACTAGTGGAAAATGGGGTTTTCTTCAACCCACAGAATCGACCCCCGTTGACCGTCAGTTGACCATTGACCGATCAAGACGGTTAAGGAATAAGAAAAAAAAATTCTCAGACGGCTAAAACAAATCGCGGAATAGTTACCGTTTTATCCCTGAGTCAACTGCGGACCCAGCGACTGATGAAACATGATTTACCTTCGGTAGATTTTATTATTCAGCATATATATACCTCTTTCTCTCTCCCCTTTCCAAACCTCACTTTCTTCTTCTGCTCTCATCTCTCGGTCCCTATCTCTAACCTAAGAAACCAACTCCATGGAAATGAAGAAATCAATAACCCTAGATGCTATTTCAACCATCTAATAAACCCTTCTCTTTATTCTTCTTCTTAAATCCCTCAACCCACTATTCGAGTTGTAGATCTCAAATCTTCTGGAAACAAATTCAATTCATGTTTCTTTTTTTGCTTTCGTTTTCAGGGGTTTTATCAAAATCTCTAACTAGATCTAAAAAAAATAATCATCTCATTAATGATTACTGCTAAATCTGTTGGTTTTAGGGTTTTTAGAACTTGAGAATCTTGAGATGTTCTTTGAAGATTTAGATTGGTTGAAGTCGTCTTCAATCTGGGAAGTAAAAGTCAATACTCACTCCAAGAATCGATTTCTATGGTTGGTACAGAAACTTGGTTACTTTTTATTTTCATCGCACAATCGATTGTTTTTAGCTCACTGGTTCTGTCCCCTGTTTAGTTGTTTTAATTGAATCTGAATTGTTTTAATTGAATCTGTTTAGTTGTTTGCATTTTGTTTTATATGATTGCGGTTGTGTAATTCGTAGATGCCATGGCAAGAAACTGAAAGTGGCCTTTTGATAAGAGCTGTTGCAAGATCAATTTCAGGATATGTTATATTTGATTCAGTCATATGTATTGCTGGACTTCTAAGTGGAAGACTAGTGAAGGAAAGAATTTCTCCAGCCATATGGATCCTCCTTACAAATTAAGGTAGTTCAAAATTTTCATTACTAGTAGATTTATGTTAATTTGTTGTGTTTCTGGTATGGAATATTGAAGTGAGTTTGTGTATTTTACAGGACTCATATGTTTGTGTGGTACTGGATGTAGTGTTGTTGAACGCGTTGCTCAACATTTGCTCTATGTTTTTCTTATAAATATGCTAGGAGTTGAACATCCAGGTGCTAAGGTAAGATTGATACATTAGGAATGCCTATACTTTTTATTCTTTAGGTTTGTTTCTGTTCTTGAGAAGGATTTATGTCAATTATAGTTTGAGTTATATGCAAATGGATCCACTAAGTGTTGATTGTAGTGTTGCTTAAGTTTATTGTTCATTTATTGAGGAATTTCGTTATATGAGCGAGGTATAATTACAGGATTTAAGCAGGTTGTTTTGCGTATAAGTGATGTGGCTGAAGCTCTCACGAAGATGAGTGGAACAAAGAGCAAGGTAGTGTATGGTTTAAAGAGGTGGCCGGAGGGTTCATGTCTTTCTGTTTCATGAAGCATTGGAGATATCCAGTTGGACTTGTAATCTTTTGACCCTTCCATTAAAGTATCTAGAGACAGTTTGTGTAATTTCAATTTTGTCTTGTAATTTTTTCTGGTGAATAATGATGAAATGGACTGATTTTCCGTGAAATCTTTGTGTAATTTCAGGTCGACGAACAACAAATGCTGCTTAATATTCCAACTAACCGAAGAAGCTTCCATATTTATTTCCACCACAACAATATTTTATTTTCCTCTTTCATTTCTTAATGAAAACCGAAGCACTTCAACAAGCTTTGTCTCTAAACTGTTAAATTGGCCTTCAAATACTAATTGGGATCAGACAAGGTTTTCCAATAGCTATATGGGGGAAATCCTCTAGTTGTCTTAAGGGGTAAATATTATATTATGTAGAGTTGGTACAGGAAGTCTATGTTTTCTATTTTATTCCTCTCTTCAAACTGTAATGAAGAGATATTCTTGGGTCGTAATTTTGATTGGTGTTTCTTCAGGTCATGTATGCTCCTGTACTGTCTGCTCCTGTATTGTCTGTTGTTGGTGAGCGTTATTACAAAGTTACTGTTGAAGCATTCAGAGTGTGCGGGGAGATTTTTCGGGTGGTGCGACCTAACGTTGCGGTGAGAATTGTTATATTTCATGAAATTTCTGAATTTTATGTCTTTATCTATTTCACGTTTAACACCATCTTTTTCAGGGTGTTGGTTTTGATTAAAAGCCATACATTCATCCAATCTATAATGCAATTTTAACACGTCTAGCTAACCAAGATCAAGATCAGGTTGGTATTATCTGGATACAACCACAATTTTTTTTTATGTCGCCTTTGAGCGTTTAACTATCTATGCTACCCAACCAAAAAGTTCTCCTTCTGATGTACTAAATTTTTTCTTCTAACAGGAAGTTAAGGAGTGTGTTATTTCTTGCATGGGCCTCATCATTTCAACATTTGGTGATAACCTCCAAGCAGAATTACTTGTATGCCTTCCTGTTCTTGTTGATCGGATGAGTAATGAGATAACTAGCTGGAAGGCACTATAAAGTTAGGATATCTACTGTCTACTTGATGTGTTTAAGTAGTTCAAGGTTATGAGTCTTCAAATTATGTATAAAAGGACCAAGAAGTTCTAGTTTGTGGGTGGTTGGAGTTCACGGTTCTGAATTGGGATGTTGTTAGATCAACTTTTCTGAAATTATCCAATTTATGTGGATCAGTTTCTCAAATCTTTCAGATGATAACATCTTGTATTTTATGTTTGCAGATGTTTTGGATTGTGATTATATTGAATAAATAGTCACAGTTATGGAACTTTACAAAAAAGAGTAAGCACGAATGATGGTGGATTACAGGAAGTTCAAAAAAAATTTAATTGGCCACATCAGGTCTATTTGTTGATGATATTATTTATTGTGTGAACATGAAGGTTGGAACAACTGTTGTTACACGAGCTAATGGAAGAGTATCTTTAGGAACTCGAGGAAGGCGTGGCTTACCTGATGGAATTGAATTGGCATATCACATGAATAATAATGGTCATGTATGTTTGTACACCCAACATCCAGATGCTTATGCAACATCATTTTCTGTAGTTCTCATTCCATGTTGAACTGTGTACTATTTGGTGATTACTCTTCCAAGCTTCTTATAATTTGTTGAGATATTTTCTTTGCAGGTCAAGAAAGTTATAAAAAATATCCTAATATAAATTAATAACTCGCTTTCTCAAGGACCAGATACTGCATGACAAGTTCTTGATAAAAATCCTTGAAGAATATAAAATGGGGTAACTTTTTTATCTTTTGTTTTCTTTATATATTCCATAAATATTAACTTCAATTGTGTAACCTGGATGGATTGTGGAATCTTCAATTATTGGTTCTCGGTTTGAAAACTAACATGAATCCCTCAGAAAAGTATGCTAGTTTAGTAACTTTGTTATCGACAACAGAGTTATCATTTTGAAGTCTCGAATTATATCTTATGCAGCTATTTAGATTGTATCTTATTGACTTAGTTATCATTTTCTGCAAATGTCGACTATTTTGCAGGTGCTGATGGCAACATCATAGAAAAACAACTTCGTCAGGGATTTTTTTTTTTTACTCGTTTTTGTGCAGTTCACGACTTGACACGATTTTTATCTCAATCTTTGTTTCTGTCTTGATGCATTATATATATGAAAAGATGGTAAATGTATGTGTATATAAATTTGGTCTAAAGAAGCAAGATTATGCTATATCCATAATAACATTAAAATCTGAAAAAATTAATCATTTGATATAGATGTGTTATTGGGCCTTTTATTGTTAGTGATGATTATGCTATACTGTTCCTTCTGTTGTAAAGATTACTATGTGCTCTGTTGAGTAAAAGGTAATATGTGCGATTTTGAAACTTGATCTGATTTGGGCTTGATATTGTTTTTTCCAGGTGTTTGAACCCTTTGGTGTTGTTGAGCTGGTGAACAGGATAATGGATAGCTCAAAGGGTTGGGTTTTGTCCAGTTTGCTAGAGCCGCTTCAGAGTTTGAACGAGCTATTAGACATTGCAGGGAGGATCATCAAAGGTGAGAAACAACCTTTTTCCTTCTTTTTTTCTGTTTGATAAAATAATAGGATAACCATCAAAGATAAAAGACTAGGCCCTAACAAGATCAATTGGAGCAAGAGTACCTTTTTCTTTTCTAGAAAATGTGTACTTTGACCAGTCGGTGCTTTGTCTAACATGTTACTATATAATATATTTGTAGCCCTGAATAAATGTTAGTATTCCTACATGCCATCCTTGAATTAACCAATGATAAATATGAACTCTTGATACATGGCTAATTACTGGCACTTGATATGCTAGTTTTTTTTCATGTACGGTCTTTAAATGCCCACTCTAGAGCCATTCTCATGCAGAAGTTAGATCATAGTGGCACCACATCAAGGTTAGGTGCTGCTTAGCTATCTCTGTTTCTCCTTCTCCTTTTACCTTTTTTTTTATATCTTGAAGTGACTTCAATCTCTACTTCTATCAGCTGCAGCCTTGTTCCTGCTGTAAATGGAGCTTTCTTAGCTTTTTGTAACTGTTGGTCGATGGTTCATTAACATTCCTAGTATTTTTATGTAACTATTGGTCGATGGTTCATTAACATTTTTGTTTGAAAATTCAGGGAGAAGTTTCGCCACTTGGTTCTGCAGGGAAACAGTTGCTGAGGTTCTACAATGGTGAGTTCGAAGTCTCTATCCAACGACTTGTGTTTTTTTATTCTCCAACTCTTTTCTTGTCTTGTTTATTGTTGATTTTGCCAATTCTTAAGATTTTTGTTTAATTCTTGACTCCCTTGAGTAAAGGGAGGTTCCCACCTGCTTTAAAATCTATAGTGGATGATGGATTGTTACAGGTTGGCAGGCATACAACTATTTCACTAGAAAGATGCTTCTAAAAAACTTGCTGAGCCTGGACTTATCTTAACAGACTCTTTACTAGGATTAATTTTGGATATCAGTCCAAATTGAAATTGTCAAATTGTTTGGGTGTACAGGTGGGTTTTGAGAAATTTCAATAAACTAATTGCGCTTTGATGAAGTTATAAGAAATTATCAGCTTGTCCTTGTTTGTTGGTTTTATTGATTTTGAAAAATTATTCTTGCTGCAGGTACTCGATTGTTAAGTGTGGGCTCAGTTCATTATTTGGGAGGAAAGGCTGCTGGCACTGAAGGGGTATGATTAACTACCCTATGAGATTTTTTCATCTTCGTTTAGTTCTAAGAAAAATTACAGGAGTAATTACAGTTATTCTTTATTTTTGGTTGGTATGCCATTAATAAGAGGTGGGGATTGAGATGAAAATGATAAAATAGGTCAGCGGAAAATGAGACATTTCATTGTTGTTTGTTGTTTTACTTATGTAGAGTATTACTTGATTTCTTAAGTTTGTGTAATGTGCAGGCAAGAAAATTTGTGTGTAATGCTGAGAAAGCTTTGGAACTCATTTGTTAACCATGGAGCTTACTGTTGAAGCCCAGAATCCATCTCTCATCAAAGTGTGTGGGGTTAGTTCAACACCAGGCAGTTTATCATTTTGCTGGTTTGCACTTTTCTTTAAGACACTTTGAACTTATTTGCTCTTATCTTTAAGAAACCTTGAACTTACTAGAATTTGTATTGTTGTGAATTCAGAATTGAATCCATATGATTTTGAATCTAAGTGTAATTCAGTTATAAATTGTGTAATGAATACATTGACTAATTAATGGAAAAGGCATTTTAAATTTATGAGCACAGGTTTCATTGAATTTTATTTTCGATTTGGTTTTCATTTGGGATTTAGTCAGATTCGGTCAGGCAAAACAGATTCAGTCAGCCGGTTGAATCTGTTTCTTTTTAATATTAAAATCTATATCTATGACCGATGAGAGTCAGTCATAACCCCTTGACTATTAAAATCAGTTGTTGATATAGGTTGTTCAGCGACCCGCGTAGCCACGTCACAGATGAAAAAGACGCTCAAACAACGACCCTTTCTCCGACCTCCAATGAAAGTCATTTAACTCATATCTATGACTTGCTTTGACGGTCGCGAAACTGATATTTTCCGTTAGTGATAGCATCGCTAGAAAGTTAAAAGAATCTCAAGGTAGAGCTATCCTTGCGGAGTTCTGAGGAAAGAATCGATAAACCCTGTTTTGGCAACCTGTGTAGTTGGGACACCGGAAAAACGATTGACGAAAGTCACCACTACAAACCCTGGCCAAGAAGGAAACTTTCGGATCAGATGTACGAATGGTTAATGATTTCTAACATAAGGAATGTTAGGACAAATAATGATTAATGCATGGGAAAGGTACCGAAAGTGACGTAACATAACACCTTTTAAAAAAACTGTCCTATTGGTCAAAACCGCCTAATTTTCTGAGTTCAGCATGTCAAAGTAAAAGGGAATCGTACTTGGTTGGATTTTTTCTCTTTTGTGTGTCAGAACCCTTGCACTTCATCCTTAAACTTTTTCGAAAACAGTTCAAAGTGAGGTGTTGTGTATTTTGCTGACGTAGGTAGGGACGAATCCTCGGAGGAGAAAATACACCCGAGCCGATGGCAAGCACTTCAGGGACAGACAGGATCCTGAGGAATCATACGGTAGCAGGAACTAGCGCGCAAGAAGGAGTGACAGATTCACGACAACCAAATAGCCGACAACACCAGCCGGAAGAATCCCGAGCACTAGGTGGCTGTCAACGAGGAAGTCGGTCTGGGCAGAGACGATGATCTTCCCCCGAGAAGATTCCGCATCAACCTGAGCCAAATGAGACCAGAGAATATGGTATATGGAATGACCGCATTAGACACAGAGGACGATGATGAAGATCAAATGATTTGAGGGGACCGTAGGCGAGCCTGGAAACGCGCAGAGTACCAGTATGCTTTAGATCAAGAAGAATAAAGACTTAGACGAGTGCGTTTGGGATGAGATAACACAGCCCGAGACGTCCCCCCTATCGCACCTCCAACAGCGCCACCAGCAGTACCACAAGCTGCGCCACCTACCACAGTAGGAAATCATGTGAACGGCCACTCCATCCATGAGAGCACCAACCCGAAATTGATGGAAATTCTATCAAATCAGAGAAGGCAGGACGACCTAATGAGGGAATTACAATGAAGAAACCTAGCACTAGATCACGAGAATTATCAACTCCGGAACCAGATGACTAGGTCGCGAGGATCATCGAGCGAAGGGTCTTCCAGCAACCACACTCGATCAAGGTTCACCAGAACTCCATCACTCGGCCAAGGGCGGGCACCCGACCCCAACCGTGCGAGGAATTGATATGGTCCTCCCGAGAATTCCTCGACCGATGAAGAAGTGCAAAATGGTGGACCCGATTCTTCGACTAAAGCTAAGCTTGAGCAGCTTGAACAAATGGTTAAGAAGTTGGATGAAGATGGGGAGGACGACAAGTAAGCAGAGGTAATTAGTGAAGCAAAGAAAACTCCGTTCACTCGAGAGCTAGATCGAACTCCGTTTCCCCCGAAATGCACACTTCCCACATTCCCATCCAGATTCGACGGCACGGGCGATGCGATAGAGCACATCAAGATGTATGGTATGTCATTATTACAATTAAAGAGTTCTTATGTGGTCATGTGTAAATTTTTTCCGGCGATCCTGGATGAGGAAGCGGGTAATTGGTTCTATACCTTACCCGACAAGTCCATAGGCAGTTATGGAGTCTTGGTGGAAACATTTCTTGAAACCTACATGCATAACAGTATCGCTCGGCCAAGAATAAATAAGCTATTAACTTTGGCACGAAGGTTCTAGGAGCCCTTAAGATATTTAACGAACAGATGGAGAAAACTGTGCACCGGTATCGGGAAAGTGCCTGTCGACCAACAGATCTTCGAGTTCGAGAATTCTTTAGGGAAGTCTGATCCTATCTGGATAACCATGTACACCGAGAAACCGCAAACATTAAAGGAGGTGAGAAAGATGTAGGAATACATTTCACTGGAGGAAATACAGGAAGGAGCACAAGATATAGGAGTGCAAGAAGCTAGTGCGGAAGTAGGGGAAACTCCTCAAGGGGACTCAAAACGGTCAGAAAAGAGGCCGATGGCACCACAGCAAGGTTCGGAAAAGAAGAAATGGATAGAAAAAGGAAAGAGGCCTCGTCATGAGCCGAGAACTTACACACCCCTAAATGCACCACTATAAGAAATCTTCAAGGAAGTAGAGAAAAGAAGCGACATCAGATACCCGAAAACTAGAGGGATACAGTTCGACGAGACAAGGAACCATACCGAGTTTTGCCGTTATCACCAATACCGAGGTCACTCGACTAACAATTGTAGGGAAGTAAAGGAAATCGTACAACATCTGATTCGGGACGGATACTTGCGTCACTTTGTTAAACAAACAGCACCGACACCCAACGCCCATGTGCATCAGGTAAGGATCGATCGGGGCACCCAGTTCGTCTGTAACACCATCTAGCATTCGACCACACAAGGATTCGACTTGGGTACTGACATTACATCACGAATTCACAAGAGAGATCGGTCTGGAAAAGAGATTTTTAGTGTGGAAAAAATTTTACCTATGGAGGCCTGGATGATGCAGCCAATCACTTTTTCTGCTAAAGATGTCCCGATGAATGGCCAAGCACATGGAGACCCCCTAGTCATCACTTTACTCATTGAAAAATGGGGAGTCAAAAGGATATTGGTGGACAGTGGGAGTTCAGTCGAAGTCCTCTTTTATGACACGTTCAAAAGGATGGAACTATCTGATGACATCTAATTCCTTCAACATATCGGATCTATGGATTCAATGGGACAGTAACCGTACCAAAGGGAGAAGTAACGCTCAGAGTCTCTGATGAGGATGGGTACTTGGATACCCTTACCACCTTTTGCGTTGTATATTTCGTATCACCTTATGGCGATTTTCGGCCGACCTTGGATCGGAGGCATCAAAGGGGTATCCTCCGCCTACCACCAAAGGTTGAGGTTCCCTACTTATCTGGGAGTTGTTGAAGTGATAGGTGATCCTCAGGCAGCGATAAATGTATGAAATTTGATATTCAACAAAATGAAGAGAAGCGATTAAGACAGCGTCGAGAAAAGAATAAATCTAAGGAAGGCGGGGGAAGAACTAGAGAAAGTCATTTCGAAAGCAGTCATGGCCTATGAATCGGGCGAGAAAGAGATCTTATAGCAATCAAAGGATACGGTACCGATCAAGGAACCAAAGCCCAAATTCTCGTCCCTAGAATCTACTCGGGAGATCAACTTAGGAACCGAGGAAGAACCGAAATTAGTTAAAATCGGGACCTTGTTATCGTATGATCATATAGAGCAGCTGATAACTCTATTACGAGAAAATATGGATGTATTCGCCTGGAAAATGCACGACATAGAGGGGATTGACCCGGAGGTATGCTCACATCATTTGAGGATAGATCCCAAGTTCAAGCCGATCCGACAAAAGATGCGCAGAATTGCTCCCGAGCTACAAGCAGCGGGAGAGGTTGAATTGAAGAAGTTACAAGTGGCTGGAATCATTCGAAAGGCCCGTTACCCGCAATGGATATCAAACATGGTGATAGTCCCTAAAAGGAATGGAGGGGTCAGGATATGTATCGACTTCAACGATTTGAATAAAGCTTGCCCAAAGGACAACTTTCCTCTCCCCAGCATCGATTAACTTGTGGAATCCATAGTTGGATACAAGGCGATAACATTAATGGATGGGTACTCAGGATACAACCAGATCCCTTTGGCACCCGATGATCAGGAAAATACATCTTTCTTTACACTAAGGGGGCTCTATTGTTATACTAAAATGCCGTTCGGATTAAGAAATGCAGGTGCCACTTATCAGAGGTTAGTGGAGGACATGTTTGAGGATAAAATACACGAAACCATCGAAGTCTACGTGGACGACATGCTAGTAAAAAGCAGGGTGGCATCCATCCATATTGATGATTTTCGAGAAATTTTCCAAACTAGGAGGAATATAAGATGAGAGTGAACCCGACCAAGTGCACGTTTTGGGTAACTTCGAATAAATTCCTGCGGTACCTAATCACTGATAAAGGTATAGAAGCCGACCCCTACAAAATTAGGTCCGTCTTGGAAATGCCGTCTCTGGTAACGATTAAAGACGTGCAACGGTTAAACGGAAACTTGGCGGCGTTAGGAAGGATCATTTCACGATCGTCGAACAAATGTAAAGACTTCTTCGGGACGTTAAGGAAAGGAGAAAAGTTCAAATGGAGTGAGGAATGTGTTGAAGCTTTCCAAAAGATTAAACAACATCTCGCAAGTCTACCCGTATTACAAATACCCTATACCTCGGGGAAACTAGTTATGTTATAAGTGCGGTTTTAGTAAAAAAAATGTCGGAGCAGAAGAGAAACCTGTGTACTTCATAAGCAAGACTATGAACCCGGCGGAGAAAAACTACACCCGAATTGAACAATTGATACTCGCCCTAGTATTTGCAACACAAAAGCTGCGGACATATTTTCAAACTCATAAGATCCGAGTGCTCACAAAATCTTCTATAGAATCAGTGCTTGATAGTGCGGAAAGGTCGGGACGGATCTCTAAATACAGTGCTCAAATTAAGCAGTTCGACATCTTCTATGAAATGAGGACAACAGTAAAGGCACAGGCGGTGGCTGACTTTCCAGCAGATTTTCCTTTGGACGATGAGGATGAAATCGAGGACATTCCGGGCAAGGAAGAAGACCGGAAGATCCATCCGACCTTCTTGAAACATATAACCCGACACGATGGGAAGTATTCGTGGAAGGGTCATCCAATAAAGGCGGATCTGGATTAGGGTTAGTCTTCACTACACCAAAAGGGAAAAAGATGGTCCATTCGTTCAGGCTAGAGTTCAAGGCAACATATAACGTCACTGAGTATGAGGCTGTAATACATGCCTTACGGTTAATTGTATATATGGGGATTCATGATGTAAGATTAACTAGTGACTCCCAGTTAGTAATTCGTCAGATTATTGGACAATACGCTATCCACGATCCGGTATTGCAGAAATATTGGGAACTCGCACAATTTTACATCAATCAGATTCCCAATATTAAGTTCCGACACATCTGTAGAAAAGATAATCGGCACTCGGACGCACTAGCCTAC